>NW_010175240.1:0-32622 GCF_000695765.1 Mesitornis unicolor
GGTGAGGCAGGGGGAGCTGCTGGGGTCCTGTGGCCCCTGTGGGAGGGGGGAGATCCCAGAGGGGTTTGGTGGGGTCCGGGTCAGCCCTGGTGCGCGGGTGAGTCGCTGTCTGTACGTGTGTGCGATTCTACGCTGTGTCCTCGCAATGAAGCGCTTTTCTCTTCAGTTTCCTTCAGAAACCACTTCCCAGGCTTGCTGATCTTCTCACGAAAGTAAAGGCGTTTTTAGTCCGCAGCACGCATAAATCCAGTTAAATGAGGGCACCTTCGCTTTTACAAAAATCCTTCCCTATGGGATGCACAGCTGAACCTTGAAAAAACAGCATAAACTCGACTCAGGGGCTTTGTCGAGTTTTGCTTGTGGATAGAGAAAAATAGAAACTCTTAAAACACTTTCTCCAGTATCCTGTGATGATATTGTAAAGCAGGCGCAGACTGGTGGATCTTGTGTTGAATTTTGGTAACCTTAATAATAAAATTTTAGTTGAGGAATGAACACTCTCTTCCATGGAGACGTGACCGAAGAGGGATTTGCAGCTTTCAGTATGGTAGTTTTGCTAATCCACAAACCTGTTAAGTTTCACAATAAAACCTGTCAGTCTTGCCCGACTTTTCAGCAAAGATTTTGCAGGCTGTAGCGAGGTCTTGTATGGGCCAGTGGTCAGGTCTGCTATTACTAAAGCTTCGCTGCGCTTGCAGTGTACAATACAGGGCACACTACAGCAAATTGCAGCATGTGGTTTCAAACTGGTGCTGAACTAATGCATCGTCAAAGTACAGTTGTAGCATATGCCTTTGAAAATGTCTTTTTTGTTTGTTTGTTTTCTTTGTTTTCCTACACTTAATATGCAAAGAGTGTCTGATTCTTAGTTACTGGAGGTTTTGTTTACTGAACGGGTTTCCAATTTCTCCTACCTGTATGGATTATTTTTTTCTTTTAGTTGCTCAAGCTGGGTGGAGAAAGATTAATGAGGCTTTTGCTTGTGTAGTACTTGATGAATGGCAAAAGTTACAAGTCTTGGTTGTTACCTGTGCTTAAATATTTTGTTCCTTTTTGTGCTTGTACAGTGTTAGTGGAAACTGACTTTGTGCTGGCTTGTGTTTGGGTTAGGGAGTCAGGAGCTGCTGTTGAGAAGCCCTGGACTGGCTGGTGAACTGTCTTCTCTCACCTCCACAGATAAAACAGGCATGTTACCCAATTTCATGCGTGAAGCCTGTCTGGTAAAAGCCACATTTAAGCACAAGGTTTTATGGCCACTGCATTGTCTGTCTTGTAAAATGGGCTCGGTACGTCCCTGCATGTCTGCAACATGGCATTTGCTGTCTAATGGGTAAAAGTCATCACAGCCAACACCCATTAGAGATAAGATTGCCAAAGAGTTTCAGTTTGTAAGTTCCTCCTTGCTGTGCAGGTAAATTTCCAGAAGCCAACCCAACGCTTACAGCAAGAGAGAGAGGAGACCTGAAAGCACCTCAGCGTATTTTGGGATGAGTTTGTGTCGCTGTTGGTATTGTGCTCTTTAAACTGGAGCAGAAACTTTTTAGCTATCTTATTCTGTGGCAGTGACGGGTGTGCTTGGTCCCTATTTGTGCTTATTTCCTATTTCCTTATTTACAGGAGGAAAAAAAATCGGTGACACTTTGACACTTCTGCACTTGAATAGTCACTGTTGTAGTGAGGCCACTGGAAGTTTAGGGTATGTAGAAAACAGTTTTGTAGGCAATAGAAACCTCATTTCTGGGGCTGGGCAATGTATGGTTTTGCCAGAGAAGTCTGAGTTGGCTTGTGTGGAAGGGGGAAAGAACAATCATCACCCCCCCTTAGCTGACATGTTTGTATCATGCCAAAGCATCTTAGCTACGTGAAGAGAGGAAAGCTTCTCTATGCTTCATGTCAGGCAGCACAACGATGCCAGGAAATCCTCTTAGCATCGCTATGGGGCTTTTTTTTTTTTATTCTAGCCCTAGCAGCAGAGAGTCTGTAGTGTAGAGATGGCTAAGAGGGTGTTACAAGCGATGTTCTATGATACTTGTGCAAGTTGTGCCTACATTTTTGCTTTGGCCAGGAGAGAACAACCGAGGAAAACTTGCTCTCATTTAACCCGAGCTGGCAGTGAATGAGTTTCAAGGCAGTTGAGAACCATGGACCAGGGCTGATACTTCATTTTGCCTGCTTCTGTTTTCCTGCAGTCTTAATTTCTGTGCATTAGTTTTTATATTTTAACATTTCCAAGGTGTATTTTTAAAATACAGCCATGTTTCTTGGGCTGCCACAAATGGTCAGGCAGCAGTTTCTGTAGAGCCTCGAAAGTGAGTTCTTTTGGATTCCCCCTCTTTCTTCAGCTCTTCGCTGATCCACTGCTCATTCCTTGCTTACTGTAGTGGTTAGAACGCTCCTCCAAACACAGTAGATTTATTTTGGAGAGCATCCATTGAATAGACCCTCCACTGCATTCCTACCTGGCTAAATACATTATAACCCTAATGCTGGGGTGTGGGGAGAGGACTGGGGTCGTAGCACCAGGGGGCTTATGTGGCTGCCAAAGTACCGCATGGTCACGTGAGGGTCGTTGTATCAGACCAAGCAGCTTGGAAAGATGGAGTATCTGCTCATTACTTTTGAGTCATCTGTGCGCTTTGAGAGATGGAATTTGAATAAAGAAAGGTGAGTGCGTCATCCCAGGCGCAGTCATCTCGATGAAGAGATTTTTGGGAGATATACAAGTGCTCAGCAAAGGGAGAGGTGGCAGCACTAGATCCTGGCTCTCTGAGGGGCTGGAGAGGAGGGGATGGGATGGATGGGAAGGAATGCATAGGGAGTCAGGAGGACACAGCCAGGGATAATTACTTGATACTTTTACTGTAGGCGGTCATTTGTTCTGTATAATTTAGGTAGGTGTTTATGTAACTCTTAATTACCAGCTGCCTGTTTTTCTGTTTACAGAAGTTGTGATTTTGCTTTGTTGCAAAATAACTGTCGTCTAGCAAGTTGAGATGCCCATGCAAGAATGTGAAAATGTTGTTTGTTTGGGTTTTTTAATCAGTGCAGTATGCTCCTGACTTTTGCTATAATATTTCATGTGTCATGTACTAGAAAACATCCATGTTAATGGAAGAAAGTTACGGTAGGGCATACTTGTACTTGTGTTTCTCATGAATGTCACTTTGAGAGCTCAAATTCCGGTTTTGGGAGTTTGGTACTTGTGTGAGTCTTGTGCAGGAGACAAAAAGCAGATAATTCTAGATAGTGACTTCAGAGACATTTTACATGGGCCTGGCTGTTTGAGGGGGCTTGCCTGACATCCATGAGGAATGTAGTCTCTTCTCAGTGCCTGCTATTGTATTTTGGGCACTTGAAATATGAAAACAGTACAAATAACTTTCCTTCTAGTGCTGCTTGCTTGCGTTTTCAGAGAATGGCAGAGTCCCTTGCTTTAATTTTATGTCAAGTTGTGCGAGGAGGGCTTGCAAGCCCCGGCTGCCCTAGAGGATAGACCTTGAGGATAAAACAGTCATCTTGGTCTTTTCTTCTTTATTACTCATTTAATCTAATATTAGATGTCTTTTTGTGTGCTGTGTTATGCACTAGCTTTATAAGATCAAGATGTGGCAGTTGAGAAGGATCGTTTGTTTTACTTGCTTGGTACCACAGATTGTTTCAGCAATGCAGGGAGTTGATTATCTTCTCTTCAGTATACAGACTATCTGGAAGTACCTAGACTGTCTCACGATTGAGCTAGATGTCGTGCTCCGTTTATGTATAAACAGTAAAATGATATGTTTCTGTCTGAATACAGCAGAGCTTGCACTTCTTTTGTCTTTTCATCTGGTACTTTTGTATTTTTTGTAGAATAGTGATGATGAAACACAGTAGGTAGATGTGAGATGTCTTCTAATAAGTCTGGTACGGACACTCAGATATTGTGCATCTTGCTATGGTCAGATAAGCACAATAAGGACCTGGCTGAGGTTTTGTGAATGTTGTCTAGCAGAGTTATTATGGTGAAAAGTAAAGATGTCCAGACATGACCTTGAGTCTGGAAAATGTAGCATAATTGCAGTCCTCCTGAGATAGAAAAGCCTTATCTAATTAGAGGTTTGAAGGTTTTACAGTTACACCATTTAGTTTTTCAGTTGCCTATGCCTTCTGCTGATGTGATGGCAAGAAATAAAAGCTTGTTCTGTCTGTTTAAAAACATGCTTTCCATACTTCTTTTGTGAAGACATGGTCGTGTCATTTTAATGTGAACATTCCTGTTAGTCGGCAGAAATGTTATTGCATTTGTACAGGCCTGTGAAATCCCACGGGCAGGAGGGGAACTTGAGTTTGCTGGTGCAGCATCCAGGTCCTGGACCAGAGCCAGTGGCTCCAATGGCAGTCTCTCCAGCAGATTTTGCTCAAGGATTGAAGTCTTTGAGTCATTTTAAACTGGCTGATTTGTCTGTCAGTCTTGTAAACGTAGACACTTCTAGGTAGTGCATAGAAAAGTGAAGTTGTTTTTGTTTCAAAGTTTCTTAAATATTTTTTGCCCTTTTTATGCTCTCTATTGGCAGCAAATTTGGTGTTTTCCTCTTTTCCTTTTATTCCTCACCCCAAAAACCCAGTGCCCTGCCATAGCACGTAATTAGTCAGGTATTTGGCATTTATTTTGTACATTGAGTTCATTTGTATGAGCAATATGTAATTTCTTGTTTGATGCTTACTGGCAGAGGCTCATAAATGTGACTTTAGGGAATAAGTACAAAGATAAGTCTGCAGCGTGGAAAAAGGTTGGACTTTAGTGTAAGCAAGTTTATGCTAGTAAATAATTACCTTTTCAGTCCTTGTGAGGAATTTACTAGTAACTATTTCCTTGAGATGGAAAATATGGAAGCTGTAATATAAGAACTGAGAAACAAAACAAAACCCAAAGAAACCTCCTCCGCAAGGATCTTTATTTGTTTTGTATTCTACATCTAAGCCAGCAATTTTTGCAGAACACAAGCTCTTATTTACCCAGAGAAAATTACTGGCCTAGATTTCAGAAGGGCTGAGCACCAATATCTCATTTTAGAGAGCATGGGAGCTGTGAGGCTCCAGCAACATCTCTGAATGTCAGAGACCCTCCTCTTCCCTTCCCTCCTCTTGGTCACCCTTGCGCTTTTCATAAAGGCTTGTTCCAAAAGATGGTCCTCTTGTTGGGAATGGGCATGAACTGATGTGTTTATGTTCTGGAGCATTTGCCAACATCTCAGGTTTGCCTGCTCCTTGTTTTGCAAACAGGCAAGAGAGTGAAATGGATGGGGCTGGTTAGCTTCAGCATGGCCGCGTGGGACTTCATGGCCAACAGTTGTTCTGTTAAGGGATGAATGTGTTTCAGGCTGCAGTTCTGTGCTGCCAAGTTGTGGTTTTGGGCTTCTTTACAGAAGCAGCGGAAAGTAAAAAATAGCTGGAGGAACAGTCGGAGAGATCTGTATGATCCTAGAAATAGGAGACAAAGGTGGGAGAGAAGTATGTAAAGAGGCTAAGAGGAGAAGAAGCCATCCCTATTTGAAGAAACCTGCAAATTAAGGCAAGAGAGATTTCAATGTTGTAAGACCTCTGTTAACAGATGTATCAACACCATCTCATGGGTCCGTGGTCATCCTCCACACTTGGAAGACTCGCCATCTGCTGCAGCAGTGACTTGGGGTTTTGCTACAGGGAAATAGTCATCCACAGTTTTTCTTACCTGCCGTTCAGGCCCTGGGGTAGTTTTCTGATAAGATGTTCTCAAACTTTGGTCTGAAAAGAGATTTCTGGTCATGTGATGTTGACTCTTAATGCTCTACCACTGCCAACTTGCCCAGCACAACCCTTCTGGAAACCTGGAGGTAGCTGTTGGCATTTCCTTTGCTGATAGACAGGCAGCCAGTTCAGTTGATGCAGTGATGGGTGTCACACAGAGGAGAGGAAGATCTTGGCATTACTCTGTAAGTTCCTCACTGTAAGCATCTTTGAAGGCCTTTGCTTTAGGATCAGGCCCAGACTTATTCAATTTTGTGTTCCAAATAAAGCCTGTATGTCCAAATCGGAAACGTGTAGTATTAGATGTATGGCTGCCTGGAAAGGGTAGTTAGATCATCACAGCATGTGATCTACCTGGCAAAACAGTTTACCTTTTGGCCTTTTTTGTGAAGTACTAAGTTGCTACAGGTGTCGGGAAGTTTCACTGAAGTTTAATATTTTCAAATCGTATGTAATTTATTTTAAAACACGTAGCTGAAATAGCAGAATGCATTTTATTTTACTGTTGAATGATTTAACTGTTACAGAATTGTGACCAGGTCAGAACTTTCCATTTCCCAGAAACATATTACTGTCACTGAAAGATTAGGGGAAAAGATATCTGTATTTCGACTTCACCCTGAACTTGAAAGAACATTCTGCATATAGCAAATCAACTAACATTATTGATATACATCATTTACAGAAAAACACAGAGGACTGTAGTGATCTCAAAAATAACACTTCAAAGTGGGTGTCTGAAAACCATTGTTGAATTTGAATATGTAGCTACTAATTGATGACATTATACATAATGTCAGTCAATATGACAACATGTTTTAAAAATGCAGATAGCTATTGCTGAGGAGGTGATACATGTGTTCCCTGTGGATTGGGGTCTGACATCTGTGAGGGATGTGTTTGGTTTTGGAAAGTAAGAATATCAATTAATGTTTTTTTTGTCATCCTCATTTTCCTGGTGTGGTTTTTTTTATATTTGCTGTTTATTTTTACTGAGTTACAGGCAAGTTGTATTTGTCATAGGTGGCCTGTTTCAGTCATACAGTGTGTTTTGCAGTCAGTAAAACTTCATTGGCTAAGCTTTAAACATTATTTTTAAAAAAGCTATTAAAAGCATACTATTCAATATTTCTTGTTCAATTTGATGTCTTCACAAAGGGAAAGGGAGAATGGTCTTCATAGCATGGCAGAAATGAAAATGGATTCCTTAGGCTTTCCTTGTGTGCTATTTGCATTTCCACTTTTGACAAATACAACTCAGTAAGGAAACCTGAGAGGTAATGAGCATGTGGAAGATAATAGCAATGCATTTTTCACTGCTGAAAAATAGTTTCTCAAGTGATAGCAATTTTAAATGTAGCCAAATGTTTGTTGGTATAATATGAGAACTCTAAAACATGCAAGGTCTGTTGCTGAAATTTGATGCTCAGTGTGCATCAATGTTTGGCCTTTTTGTTGAAGGTGTTCAAATCTAGTATTGATAAGTACACATGTAATTACAAATTTTGTTTTCTAGCTTTGTTACTTGTGGATAATTCAGACAGTGGTTGGTTTTTGACTACTCAGCCTCAAGATTTTGTCACAGTGAAGATAAAATTGAAGTAATTTTTGAGTCTGATTTTATTTCTATATTTTTTTTAGTCTGGAGTTAAGAAAACATTAAAACTACTTCTTTTCTTCAGGGATATGAAAAATATTACAAAGCTTAAGGGCTCTATTGCCTCTTAAAACATACAATTCCTGTAAGCTTTGCATTAAAAATGCAGGAGGAGCCTCAAACCATCATTGTGGTCTGGAAGAAGGGGACACAGAAGATGCTGTCTTCGGGACAGAAAAAAGTATTTTTCACTTATTAATTCTTTATCTCAAGGAAAAGATGAAGAAAAATCCCAAGTCGGGTGAAGTTGTTGAGAGCACTGCGAAGAGCACCCTGCCAAGTCAGGCCCTCAGAGAGCAAACAGCCGTCTTTGCTCTCAGTTGAGCAGTTTCTCACTAAAATACAAAGATTTTTGTGTTTTGCTTTGGTTTTTTTTTCTTCAGATGGTGTACCTCTTTCTTTCCTCTCTCCAGCCAATCCTGGAGGAGCGCTAGGTTTTGCAAGGACTTTTTTCACCTTAAAATTTTTGAGCAAATGTGTTTGGACTTTTAAATGGTACACAATTAGCAATGAATCATAAATGGATGTGCAATTTCTGAGGTATTCAGGGGAGGCCTAAACCTGTTTAATTTAGCTTAATAATACTGCAAATGCAGTTGTGTATTGTATAACCTTGTTCTGTGAAGATGTGTTTTTGTTTGGGAGTTTTCCCATTACCTTCTTGACATCTGCATGGTTACAGATTAATAGCCTGACCCAGTGCCCCAGCGGGGGGAGCGGAGTGGCGGTGCTTTCAATAGGCATGTCACTGGCTGAGGAAACATATGGAATATTTCATTCCTGGCTTTGCATGGGTCTGTAAAGGGCAGAGGGCTGGAGGGGCTTCAGACTTCATGGTAGATCGGTAAGCTAGTTACAAGGTTTGCTGTGAGCCATCAAAATGCTCTTGCCAAAGATGTCGTACTTGGCATGACACTGTGTTTTGCTGTGTAACCAGAACCCCAGATGTAGACCAACCCCATTTTGGCAATGCAATATATTAATAATGTGACCATGTGGTAGAGTTCACTGTGGTTGCATTCTTCCTGACACAGAATACTAAGTGACTTTTTTTTCTGAACCATCAGGGCACTCTGGTGGTTGGTATTTGGTGTTCTGCAGATGCAGAAGATGTGAGCACAGATGTGGGGGTCCCACTGGAACCTGCCTTGGGGTCTGTCTCCTCCTTTGCTCATTACTTCCCCTTTCAGATCACAGAATGGCACCAACCGTTGCCTGTCGCCCAAACATGACACTGCAGTGTATTAGCTTGTAAAGTGAGGGTCTTGGTGTTCTGCATGGAACTGGGGGAGTTGGGGAAAGCTGAGTTGGGAGAGAAAAGGGTATGGCCTTGTGTAAGGGGCCCTACTCTGAGAGTGAAGTTGCTGATGGCTTGGGTCTGGGTAGGCTTCTGCCTTTTGGTACTGTTTTACTGCTGTTGGTTTAACACCTGGGTTTAAAAAAAAAAAGGGGAAAAAATGCATGTGCTAATATTGACCAAACTGTTAATATTTTACAGAACTAGTGTGAGTCTTGCTAGGTGTAGAAAATCCATGTATTTTCCAAGGGCAAATCTGCTGGCTCTGTGCTACGTGTTTAGTGGAGGCACTAAATCTCTTCAGTATCCAGGGCAATTAATAATTTATTTAGAATTGACTTGCTCTTGCTAGACATCCTTATTTTCAAAAATTCCAACTAGTTTGTTTATGTGGGTTTTTTTTAACCTGCTGCCTGACAAAACAGGTCTCTAGTTTTCAGACCAAAAATGTGTGGTGTATCGATGTTTGAGTTTTAAGCAGGGTTTTTATTTATTTTGAGAATAATAAATGGCAGTCGTTTATTGCTCCAGCAGAAGTCTCTGTAGTTGTGCAGCAAGGCCATTTTTTCATCTTTTTTTTTAAAAATAAATATTTTCAAGTATCCTAAGTAATTTTGTCAGTAAAGGAAATCTACAACATGTTCAAAAGAGAAAGCTATTGTTTAAATAATAATAATACATCAAAAATCCTGCTTAAGAGTAGAACTGCTTGCATTGTCATTGCCTCTTCACTCACAATTGATTTCCCCTAATAACTAACTGCTTCAATGGGAGAAATTCTGTAACATGCCTCAGATAGGTGCATATTTCCAAATACTCTGGATATGTATCTCACCAAATATATTCCCTGTTTCCTTCAGACAAAGTGCATCACCTGGTTTCAGCTGATTAAGTGCCATAAGGAACAGAGAACAGTGAAATAATAAACTAACATGAAAAAAAGCCCTCCTTCTTAATGCCATTTTTTAATGAATTGGGCTCTCAGAATTTGGTGTCCAGTCTGATTTATTTTACTATAAAAGTGTCAGATTGATACTGTAGGCCACTTTGCTTTGCAAATGGCTCTGCCCGCCAGTTTGTCCTTTGGCATCTTCAGTGGGATCGGACAGCTTCTGTCTCATCTCTGTCACGGCGCAGGGCTTTTCCTCGCTTGCGGTTTGTATGGAGCCACTGAGGCTCTTTGGGCTTTTCTGTATGAAGTATTTGGGAGGACTGGGAGAGCTTTGTACAGTTTGATCCTTGACTGCTTGTTGTCTTAATGTCTGTGCCAGACTAATCCTTTTTTGCCCATGTAAGCTTTGTTACCATAACAAATATAATAGAAACAAATGCTTCAAACCTTAAGGAATGTAACGTGCAAGTAATCACCAAGTTGAGAAATTCTGCCATACGATGGCAATATGAAATCTTCCTTCATGAGCTTCAGTTGTGGCAGCAGACAGCACGATGTGTACTTGTGTACCTGGGACTTGGACATCACACCTGTACTGACCAACAGCCTGCCTGGCCAGAATACACATACTGCCGTAGGTTCCCATTGCCCTTCTGGCTTTGGGCTGTTTTATAGAATACTGTGCAAATTGGCAAACATTTGTGGATGTCTCTGTTTTGCTATGTCTGATAAAAACATGTTGTGCTCAATGGAACCCCACCATTTGTTGGTAGTGGAGCTGGACTTTGATTTCCATCCCCCCTCCCCCTTACAATCTTGGAGTAGTAAATATCAGTCATGGCAAAAATGAGGATGGAGTCACCTGCATGGAGATAGACCCATGGAATGGCTAAACTTGCAACAGATCCTATTCTGAACTTTAGCTGACCTTTTAAAATAAGAGTTTGTGTGGGGTTTGGTTTTTGTTTGGTTCCTCTCCCTCCCCGCGCCCCACCCTGTTTGTGCATTGCAGCACTCGGGACTCAGCATCACTGAGGAGTTATCCCTGTTCCAGAGTACTTCTCTTCAGCAGGCACTGGTTGAATGTGGCAGTTTCACTGATAGCTCCACCAGTGCTCCACTGTGACCAGTCCCTCCTTGGTTTTCACACTTCCGAGGTACTGGTCAGACTAAGAATTCTACACGTACATGTACATACATGTACATTTTTTAAAAAACCCACTTCCTTCAAAAGACAATGCATTAGTTGCATTGTGCTGTTATGGAGAAAAAGGTCAAGAAGTCTGTAGTGCCTACAGTCGCTCATCCCATGGGCTAGGTAAGTTTTAATTGTTGATGCCATCCTTAAACTACCATGTTAAACTGAAAAGTAGCTTCTGATTTTAAGAGAATAGGTGAATCGTAGTGTGAATCAACAGTGAAAATGCAGAGCTGTTTCTACATATGGCCACTTTCAGTATTATAAGAAGTCCTTTGCATCTCTGATTTAAAGAAAGAAAAACCATTGAGTAGTAGCACCCTGCTTCAGGATTTGAGCCCTGCTGGTGTGTTTGCACTGCAGTGCAAGCCTTGTGTGTGACAGTGCTGAGGATCCTTGCCTAGACACCGTTCTGTTTAGCTTGGTTATACACTGATGGAAATATGTTGGGTGGAGAGAGATCCAGCTTGACAGTGAATCTAAGGGCTTTGCTAAAAGGATTGAGGCAAGTTGCTAAGTTCTGAAGTTTGGTAAAGGAGGCAGAAGGGTTCTTGCAGCAGAACAGTGCTACCAGGCACCGCTTTTGAGGTTGGTAGCGGATCATTTAACAGCGCGTATCTGCAAAATTATTGGGAAAGACTTAAGATCTGTCTACATTACACATTTTGCGTCTCTCCTTTTGGAACTCAAACACACAAGCATGCCTTAAATGGGATTGCTTCTTAACCTGTCTTTGTGAAGTAATCTCTCTTTGGTTTAGATCTTCCTGAAGCGCCTAAGATGTTAAAAATTGCTATGTATTTGAAAAGCAGTTAGCGCATCATTTATTTTCAGTGAATATATGCGGATCATCCAAGAAGCTTTAGCAAATAGCCAAGAGTGTGTGTGATTTAAAAAACGCGACAGCCCCTGTTCTGCTGCCATCTTGTCTGCAACAACAGCGCATTGCTGGTGTCTTAGAACGGCTCTCTGCTCCGGATATGCAACTCAGGAGGAGGAGATTCTGTTACAACTTTTCAGGGTTGAGCAAATGACTTTCATTAAGTTTTTACACAATAGCCCAAGGCTTTTGAGGAAGGACTAGACTAGAAACTCATCGCACTTATTCTCATATGTTGCATTCATTTAGACAAGGCAGTTTCCAAAACACCGTGGTGGTCAAAGCACAAGAGGCACCTTAAACATTGAAAATCTTGGTCGTATTTTAAGCATTTTTAGCTGTTGAGAAGATATTATCTACAGAGAGATTAATGAGCAATAAGTAAACTATGTTGGATCCAGGCTTGCAGAATGCAGTTTAACTGCTTTAGGTTTCAGCACACTCATTTAATTACTGGGTTACTGAACATTTTCTCTGCTGTGGGGGTGCGTGTAGGGGAAATGTGTACATTTATACAAAGAATCGTGAATGAAGTTTGGGGATACTGCCTTTGTGTTGCCTAAACAATCTCACTTTAGATTACCCCCCTCCTTAATTTCCTTTCTGGAAGATTGTAGGTAGGTCTTGCTATCACTTACAGTCGATTACTTCAGTGTTCTCTTCCCCTGTGTGATTTAACATGCACAAGCCTAATTATTCTTTTCTGGCCTAGGGAGAGATTTCCTTGCCATCACTGCCTTCACTGCCCTTTACCCTTCTGCACGTTAGTTTGTTTGGAGAAACCCAGTTGCTCGGTAAGCAACTCCAAACAAGGCAGTGCTCGGGGCTGTCTTGGAAACATAATTTACACCTTTTACATAGCATGTTAAGTCCCAGTTTGGTGAAACTCAACTGCTAGATGTACTGAATTAGCAAGCTCTGAACACTTCTTTAAGTAAAGGTGGTACAAGTTCAGCAGTAAAGCACCAGTTTACACTGCACTTTGATACTGCAGTGGGGTGATACAGGTATAAAGGAAAGGATATTTAAGTTGGCAAATAACATCCATTAATTCAACCATTTCTTTTTACTAGCAGCTGTTGTTTAGTCATACACTATTTAAATGTCAAAAGAGAATGACTTTATGAGATGAATGTGATGCAATGCTGCCAGACTGATTGCTCCTGTGATAGCAAAGAAATACATATTTAATCTGGTGGAAACTTCTCAGCTGATTGCTGCTAATGCTGTCCTTCCTAATACGTAGTATGGAGAGGAGAAAAAGAAAAGAAAATGCAAATTGTGAAGACCAACAAGAATAAACTGCATAAATTCTTCGTTAAAATATTTTTTTAAATTTTAATTTGGTAATGGTTAGAGGAGGCATGACAGATCATTTCTTGAAATGAGTAGTACAGAATGAGCTCTAAAAGCTTTGTATTTTGCAACTTGTATTAATATGTATGCTATACAAAATGCAATCTGATATGTCAAAGGGCTGGCGATGCTTCCTTCTCTGCCATGTTTATTGTAAATATTCCTTACATTATTACAAGTCTTTTGTGGTAGATATAATGAAAAGTAGCAAAAGGTTCCGTTTGTCTTGGACCCCTGAGTATCTAGTGCTCTTTTTAAGATGTAACGATTATTTAACTCTACTATTAATTACGCAGTAAGGATTTGTAAAATCTTCATTTAAATGGAAAAAAAAAGCTGTTTGACATGACAGCTACGGATGTTTTTACATGACACTGCCTTAATTATATCCTGATGGTTGTTTAAAAAAGAGCTCGTGTTTTGAATGTTTTCTCGCCTTTTATTTAAGGTAGTCTCTTAAAGGTCTAATCTGATCTGTTGCAGGATTACTTGTCCCTCAACTAAAAGTTAAAATTAATGACTAAGTTTACTTTTTACTTCTCAGATTTGATAGTGAATATAGGACATGTTGGTATTTATTGTGGGATCTGATACTGTAACTGCAGAGCAGTACTTCATTTCTAGAACCTTAAATGCTGATGTTAATAGGTGTATCATTATTAAAAATGAAAAGAGGATACAGTTTGCCAGTTTCAATAAAAACCTTTTCACCTTCTCACCTTTCAGGGTTATTTTTTTTTTATTAGTATCTTCACAATTTTGCTGGTGATAGATTGCAAAAAAATGATGTGTTGATGGTAGTAAATGATGAAATTAGTGATGTGGAGAACAGGGTGTCAGTAGCATTTAGGAGTCTGCATTAGATGCAGGTTTCAAGCTGCATGGCAAGTTTTACTGGCCCCAATTTACTGATTCAGTAAAACCCATCATCTTTCAAGGCAAAAGAAACTGGACTACTTTGAAATAAGTGAGAACAAGAAAAACCAGATCTTTTTATTAATGAAGCTTGGGAGGGTATTCTTTGTCCACCTTGCATCCATATAGTTGTCTTCATTGCAACATAGGTTTATACGTCAAAAAGGAATTTGCATTGGCCTTTAGGTAGGAGCTAGAGTGTATTTCCTTGCCTATGGAATAGCTATTGTGAAGTAAAAATATGCCTGAGTTTCTTGTATGGAGATAGTCAAGGCAACAAGGGTTCATAAGCCCTGTTTTCTTCTTGGAGTTCAGCTGTAAAATGCGTATTGCTAGAAAGGTGCATGTACTGTGTCTGTCTACAAGCAGGCTAGAAATACAGGGGGATCGCTTGATTGCATTTGTGGGTCTCTTGCTTTTCCATCATACAGGTGTTTATATAAAAAATTGATCCTGTGTACATGATTAAACTTGACAGACCTTAATCTCTGTTGCTAAGAGTGTGGGCTGGATAGTTAATGTGGTAGGTCTTTGTTTTTCATGTAAATACTTGTAATGTTCTGTTTGCATCAAGTATGCTGTTTTTTTTTCTTGACAGTTTAGTGATTAAAATCTACTCAGTTTTAAATAGGTGTAGCCATGTAAATATTGGGAACAGAGTTAAGGTGAAGAGAGAACTTAACCTTTCCAAGAAAATTACTAGTAATAGGTGCTTCTTTGACCTCTTACAATGGCAAGCGATGGCTGTCACACTTTTTTTGGCTGAGGGTTTCTGTGAAAGATTTCATTTGCTTGTATTCATTTTCCTTAAGAATTAGAAAATATGCTAATTTTTAATTGGTTTATATTCTTGGGTCAGCAACGGTAAGTATTATTATTATTCTTCATGTTAGAGTAGAAACCAGAAGTCTAGAGCTGCACCACTAAATTTGGTTAGTACAGCTCTCCAGCTTGGGATGCTGTTTGTAACCAACAAAGTAATGCTGGTGAGCACCCCTGATGTCGGGCAGTTTTACGTGGAGGAGTGGTTGGTTGCTGGTTTGTAGGTTGTTTTGTTGTTGTTGGTTTTGTTTGTTTGTTTTTAGGGCCATAGCAGTTGAGGAACTGAGATTCCCCTGTGCTGGGTGTTGAGCCATGCGGACAGTGAGAGCAGGCCTTGTGCTTTACCTGTGCTACTTGGAGCTGTGTCTGGGGCTTGTTTTGCTGTTTTACATTATATTGCACTTTTATTGGATATTCTTGTGAGGTTTTTCTCAGCATGGTATGAATTTGGATTGTAGCTGATGCATTTGGGATGACAAATCATGCTTATTTTCAGAATTTGAATTACTTTTCTTGCTCTTTGCTGCTGGAGAGGAGTCCATCTTGAACTGCTGTGGTAAATAATCACAGAAATTGTCAATAATATAACAGAACTTGAGAGTAAACTCCTGCTTGATTGATGTCGAAGCTCTGTTGAGGTTAGTGATACAACACGTTCTTATAATGGCTTGTGAACAGGCTTTTCAGAAATATGTGATTGGAGTTGGGCCTTCAAAACAAAGTCATGCAGACATTGTGAGGTTTTTTTCCTTCTCTCTTGTACAGTTCTATCGTAGTGGGAGGAAACAGGAACACTGTGTAGGACAGGTGATAGTTATATATTATTTGGGGGCCTTAATTTAGCTGTCTAAGACAAGACTAGAAGTGATTGTGGTGAAAGTGTTGTTCATTAAATAGGCAGTCTGATTTTTGAAAAGCAGAGTCACTGAGTACTGCCACTAGATGACTGTTTCTGAAAGGCAAGTCCCTTGACTATGTCAGTGCCAACACAAGCAGCTAACTCGTATGTTAACAAAAAAAGGTCTAAGCTGATGTTGCACTTTTGCCTAGATGCATGAAATCTTTATAGCAAGTGGTGCTTGTTAAAGAATGCCTGCTGGATACGTAGGTAGTGTAGAGAGGAGGATTTTAAACCGTTGCTTTTTGTGTTCTCTCAGATTGGTGTTAGTAATAAAAACGTCTTTGTTCTGATCTCTCGTCGTGTTGTGTGGGGTTTCTGTCAGTCATAAAAAGGCTATGCCTGTTTTCTTGCAGAGGAGAGAGCATTCTGGAGATTACCGGAGCCTCAGCCTGTGGTTCTTTGACATGAAAAATACCCTCTGCTAATGATTTTGGTAGTTTTTGGCTGCACCTTCTATTGCTGGGCTGGTCTCCTGCGAGGAAGCAGCCCATATGCTGCCTTTCACAGGATAAAGGCATTTACAAGACAATGGAGGGAGACCAGCAGCACGCTGGAGGGGCTGGACCATCATCCCTGGCCGGGTGATGGCTTTGTTAGGTGGTGGTTGTACCTGATGGTCCCTGCTCACCCCTGGCCCCCTCACTGCACACACCGGGTGCCCCACAGAAACCAGCAGCCACGTCTAGCCCTTTCCTACTCCAAACCAGCCCAAGCAGCAGGCTAACAACTGGGTTTCCCCAAACTAGGAGGATGATATTTCCATTGTGTTTTCTTAAAACTGTTTTGTTTCCTATTTGTGGGTGGGTGAGAAGTCTGTCAAGAAAAGAGCTACTGTTTGCTCAAATATTGCAAGTTTCTATAACATTTCTGTTAGGCAGAAACTGCCTACGCAGCTGAAAAGCAGAGGTAGTTCTCAAACATCCTGTTTAATATACAAACACTGCTATTGCATTAGTTTGGTCTTAGATAGTGGAGTACAGATTACCTTCACGTACTGATAATGGAAGCAGATATTTAATTGTAGACGAGGCCACCAAACCCAGCAGGGGGTATGTGTATACCTTCGCCTTCACAGGCTCTGATTTTCAGACAATGCCAGTGCGTCATGTGCAGTCTCAACAAATTAGTTCCCTGCCTTACCCGCTCCTTTCTCAGCTGCTGCTTCAGGATGCCCAGGGATGTTTCATCAACGTGTTTTGTTCCACTTGCCTTCGTTTTGGAAGCTGCTGGCTTGCATGGATTTGGGCGAGCTGTTGCAGTTATGCTAGATTTATGACTGCCTGTATTTAATTTTTTCTTGAGGTAGCAAGGGATGTACAGCAAAGAGCGGGTACAGTAAGCTTGAACTTCTTTTTATTGACGATAATATTTAAAAGTGAAAATGTAACAGTATTTCAGTTGTGAATACATGGAAATTGTGTGTACTGCTTAATGTGTTTCAGAAATCCCTGTTACTTTTCTTCCTTAAATACAAGAAAACAGGCGTGTAATGCCTCATTGAAAGAAGCCTGTAGGGGTGCTTTGTGAGGGTCTTAATTAAGGGCTTTGAAAGACTAAACAAAAGGAAAAAGAAAATGCTACAGGGTTATTGTTATTCCAGCCCATTGGCTCAGGGAGCTGACCATCCATTGGTGCCTTCTGTCCATTTGGGAGCTGAATGACACTTTTGTTCGTGGTTAACAGGGGTGAAAGAAGCCAATTATTGGCTGTCTTTTCCACAGGGCAGCTGCAGACGGATTTCACTGCAGGCAAATATGGACTTTTCTGCCACAAGGATGGCTGTGATGACAGTTATTTTTGTGGGATTGTATGAAAGAAAACAGTTTTTTATTTTTTTTCCCCTCCAGTGTCTTGTGTAGATATTTATTGAAAACTACTGTGAATATGCTGGCGTGGAATGGAAATGTGTAAAGGACTGGATTCCCCACATTATCAGTGTACTTGGCTTTTTCTCTGGGCATGTGAGAAAGTGAGGGGTTTTTGGGTTTCTTTTTCTCATCTAATTTTTTTTTCTTTGCAATTGCAGTTAACGATGGGGTTTTTCTAATTGGTGTGCAGTATGCACTGATGGCTGCCAGCTCAGGCTGTGCTGGCTGCTTTGTGTGCGTAGTGACGGAGGGACAACCTCTGCAGGTTAGCAGGAAGTCCTGCAACGGCAAAATAAATGCCTGCATGCTATTAGGGGCCTCGGAAAGAGTCTCTGTGCCTGAACTTGCCACCCCTTCTTCCACATCTCTATCACTTGGTCCGTTATAAAATCTTTTCCCACAACCCTTGCTTCTAGAATTCAAAATTTATTCCTTACTCCCAAATTTTCTTTGAGCCTCTAGTTACAATTCAAATGTGTGGAAAGACTTAGTTGATGAAGAACCAGGATCACTAACTGCTTTGATTCTGGAGAAATACGTTCCAGTTTGGGACATATTTTGAGTAAGGGCCCATGTCTCGGTCAGAGTTGATCCATCTTAGTTTACTACACTGAATAACTTCTCTGCATGTTAGCAGCTCAGGAGGTCTGCCGGTGATTGTGGTGGGGTGCTTGTGGTGACCTCTTTGCGTAGGCATCTAAAATCTGCATTTAGGCATAGTTCATAATAATAGTATATAAAAAAAAGAAAAAGGCGGTGTTCCTTGTCTTTTGTGGCTTTCTGCTGCAGGTGAAAGGAGAGCCTGCCCTTTGTCCTCTGACCCTTGGAAGTGGAAGCACAATGAGGACACTCCTCCTTCATCTCTAGGTGCATACAGAGGGGATTTTATGCTTCCAGTTGGTTTTTCTTCATCCAAACTGATGATTTTCCTTTACAGATTTTTTTGCTGGATGGATTTTTAGCTGCAGATGTGACTGCTCTTGCCATTGTCCACTATATTCCCAGCCCATGCTGACTGAAGTTGGTTGTGCCCCCTTGGGTTTTGCATGTTGCAGACAGCCTTGCTTGAGGCTCTCCAACCATCTGGGGATGCAGCTCTGTGGGCACTTGTCGTCTGTTGGCCCCTGTCAGTGGCAGGGCTGTACCTCTGCCGAGTTCCTGCGAGCGTGTGGATGGGTACATGTGCAGTGCTGTGAAGTTGCCTGCACGACGCTGGCAGTAATGACAATGACTGTCTTCTGGGTGTGTGGCCTGGCTCACCTGTGGGAGGGAGCAAGGGAGCAGCCCGGCTTTCAGGAAAGCAATGTCCCGCAATCTGGTGCTCCAGCAAAGGGAGGTCTCTGGGTGCGGGACCCTGCTCTGTGTTCTGGGGGAGAAGGCTTTGTCTAAGGGTTGCTTACAAAAGCAGAACTAGTCTGCCCCTCTTAGTGGAGACAGGAACAGTTGGTGGCCGAATTCCCCTGCCCTCCAATGCTTATAATGCTTGCTGGTTTTTTTACTGCATACTTTGGGGGAGAAAATCCACCATTATGTATATAAGCACCACAAGTGCTGCTGTCACTGTAGGTCCTGGACATTGATGCATTTCAAGATGTTCCAAGACATATCAAGACAGTAAGTGTAGGTTGAAAAAAAATTAGTGAAATCTATACAACTTTTGACTACTAAGTAAAGAGTTGTGTTTTTCAACAAGGCAAAACACACATGAAGTTTTGCTTCTTGAAGCATTACCTCTGATTAGTCAGGCAAGAATGAGTTCCTTCCTGATGCTGTCATTACAAAGGAAAAAATAAAATTGGTTTCAAATACTTCCTTGATATCACTTGTTCAGTCCTGCACTGTTGAAGTAGCAGCTGAACCTGGAGCTATCCTCTAAGGGTGTCCTGGCAGATGTTTTGGGAAGTTTTCATTTTGATTATGTCTGAGGTTCACTGGAAGATAAGGTGGATGCTCAGCCTGTGTCTTCATGTATGTAAGGGGCTTGGCCATCCATCTCAAATACATACTAAAGTGGAACGTAGCTGAAACCATTACAACTCAAAAGGTTGGGAAGCGCATACAAAGCTAGTGAGGCTGTTTGGATTCTTGTAGGTAGCTACACATCTTGTCCACAGGCAGCAACCTCGCTTTACCATTTGTTGAAGATACAGTTTCCCGAGTAAAACACAGGGGTTGTATGGTAGCACATGTGAATGCTGCCACGCAGAAGACTTCAGGCAGACTTTAATCCTTCGAATGTCATAAAGTGGAAATTTCTGTTAAAGTACTGTGTAATAATTGGTGATCAAAAATTCCAAAACCTAAGTTTTGCATCTTATCAAAACTACTTGTGCTTCATCAGCTACTTTAAGATGCCTTGAAAATTGCTATGTAAGAGCATGTTTTGGCCTTCTAGAAAGGCCATTCCAGGTGCTGCCATGAAATCTATTTTGACACTAGAAAGCCATACTGTGTGCTTTTAGTTTTCCCACAGTATATAGATAATTATAGCGCTGTATTGCAGAAAAATGCGGTGGTGTGTTTTTGTTTGGTTTTTTCCTTTACCAGAAATGATTTTTAGTTACATCCTAGTTATGTGTTATATGGAAGTGGAAAAAAAAAATCTTAAATGCTTAAACTGTCATATATGGGTTTGGACTGATTGAAATGTTTACATTTTATATTCTATCTTAATCCTGTTAGTGACTGCATTCGTGCACCAGTTTTGTTTTGCTTTTTTGCTTTTAGCCTTCTAAAAATGTAGGGCTTACCCAGACTTTTGAGGCTCAGGTTGCTCTCTAAACATTGGGTGGGACAGACTAGGAGACCAAAATAAACCAGAAGAAAATGAATAAAATTCAAAATAGTTAAGAGTTACTAAAGTTGGTGTTTTTATGCAGTTGGTTTTGTAGCTGTTTGTGTTCTCTTTCTGCAGCTGAGCAAAAACACAGTGAAAATGCAGCAAGATTTTTATATGGATATATGTGTGATGAGAGCACTGCTTTTCCGTTGCTGTCAACAGGTTTACGTGCTGGCCTCTATCTGGACAGCTCAGAAACATTGGTAGCTTTACCCTCCCCCTTCCTCTCAGAGGTGCAGCAAAGATTATTCTACTTTGAACCTGGGGTTTGGGAACAGGAAACAACCTGTCTAAACCCACAAAATGTGTCTGTGGTGGGACAAGGAACTGAGCCTCTGTGGATCTGTGTCCAGAGTTGTAACGGGGAGCTTTTGGTGTGAAATGTTTGTTACAGTAAATACTGTGTTGCTAGGTGGAGAGAGATGTGGTGTCCTTGGAGTCCAAAGGGTGAGCGTGGTGCCCTATGCTCCTGTTGAGGCAGTTTAAGTTTTATGGAATTGCCCTTGAAGCTGTTAAATGGAATGAAATGTGCCTTGTAGGTGTTTGTGGGTTTGCAGCGAGGACCTGAGACTGGGGGTGGGGGAAACCAGATCTCATTAAACTGGTTTGATTACATAGTTTGATGATGTTCCTAGTGTTTCAGCAATGGTTGTTCACAGAAGCTTTCGATAAGGAAAAAATGCTTGAGAACTTCCTCAATAGTGATGAATAAAACCTTGGCTCAGTCATGCATGAAGCATCTGTGTCAGGTTTAGCAATGTGTGCTTTATTTTAGAACTCGAATGCACCCCTAACCTGGGGCTGATTTAGCTCACTAAAGAAAAGTCAAAGCTATGGAGTCATTTAAAAATTACATTGTTACCATGGTGTTGATGGTTAAATGTGATTGTGATGGTAAGGACAACTGTTGCAGGTGGCCATACTGCTCTATTTTAACTTTGTTGCAAAAATAGCATTAAACTTCATTTACTTAAAGCACCATAGATACCTTTCTCTTAAACTCCTTTAGGGAAACTGGTTTTGATTTCATTGAAGGTGTAGCTCTTGTGCAGTTGTCCCCTTCAGTACCTTTCGTCTTTCCTATTACCATGACAGTTTGCTGCCCTGTAGTTGTGCTGCTGCAGCTCTTGAGGCCGTGCTATATGGAGGACAGCTAATCTCATCTGATTTATTTTTAAAGCCAGAAAAACAGAAATGTTTTTGTTTAAATCCAGGTTATGGTAATGGTCTGATTTACAGCAGGCTACCCATAAACAGTTCCACCATGGAGGTGGAAAGCAATGGGAATAGAAGTCAATTTTCTTCATCAGAAGGAAAGCACATTGTGCAGCGACACCCTGGAGGGTGCAGGAGGTTGAAGCATGTAACCTGTTGCTGTGTTCTCTTTTTCCCTTTGTGTGGAGACCTACTATGAATTAAAACCAAAACCTTTCTGTTTACCTTTACTGGCTTTTACAAGTAATCTCAAGTCTTACCAAAAATGACGGTAGTAGTGAATGGTTTAGATACACATGTTTAGGTGAGGATGATCCCAGGTTGAAGCCTGGAGAGTTTCTGTTCCATCCAGTTTACCAGGGCTGTTGATAAATGAGATGAAGACATTAAAGTATTCCTCATAGTTTTCCCTATCTAGAAGATGTCAGTGAAATACAGAAGTATTGCAGGACATGATGAGCCTGCCTGGCAAAGATGCTTTGCAGTGTTCATTTGAAAAATGTTGGTCCTTACAGATTTTAACTGCTCTTCTGCTCTCCTGAAGTTCCTCTGTAGTCTGTGTTACCTCAAGGGGCTGTGAATCCGAGGGGATTATCACCAAATACTTACAGTGACTTTTCTGTTGTTTTAATCTGTAGTTTCTCTTGGAGTCTTGGATAACCATGTTAGTTGTTATAAATTGCTTTCTAAAATTTCCAGGTCAGAGGGTACCTGCAATGCTGAGAGCTTCCCTACCAGGAGTTTGGGTGGTAGCGGAATATGTGAGGTTGGTTTACAGACCAGGGATATGAGTGATCTGCATTCCCATTCAGTTTTGTTCATGGACTTCTTCATGGTCTTGCATAGGTTGGTTATTTGCCTTTTGTGACGGATACTCATCGGTACAGGGAGGAGTATTTGGGCACAGGCTTGCCCTCGGACTGCTGGACTAATGTGCCTGTCACACTCACAGCCTGATTTATTTTTTTTTGTGCTCAATTCCCTAGTGTTCCTGTATTCTGGAGAGTAAATAATTACAAAGCCATGAATAATGTAATTTTACTCTCTGCTATAAATAGTCTCTTACTATGTAAGGGAAATACTCTTGCACTGAAAGACATTTTGTTTCCTCCTCCAGCTTACAATAAACCCTTCCTTCAGCCCGTGATCTGCACCAAACGTGTGGCCCTTAAAAATTAACCAAAGAGCATGTTAATTTGCGCTATATTCCTGTTCCAGGATCCGATCTCTTTCATAATAATGCAGTGGAATTTTTTTTCTAGGTTAATTCCCCACCATGTGTCAACATAGGCCATTAACCGTATGTGTGATTTGCTTAATGGCTGGCCTGCAGTGACTCAAATGCAAGTTCAAAATAGGTCTTTGCATACAAGTATTGTTCTCTCTAAGATCTTGATGATGGCTTGATTGGCACATGAATAGGGTACATTAGAGCTAGTTACTGTGTCTGAAAGAAAGCTAAGACATCATGTTGGAAGAAAGGAAGAAAAAGAAAACCAGGTTGAAGTAACATGAAGGAGGAGGCAGGAGAATTAACTTACAGATATGGTGGGGGAAGAGGGGGATGTTGCTTCTGTTGCAGGAACAGACCTGTCTGAAATTTTTCAGCCTTTCTGTGGCTCACAGTGAAAATATTGTAGGCCCTGCTTCAGCAAAATGCTAAAAGCTTACTGAAGTCAAAAGGCTTTATATGCTTTTTTTTTTAGTATTTGCACTGATAAAGGGCTCCATCCATTCCAGTTTCCTAAACCTTCTAAATATTGCAATCACTTCTAATAGCCAGGGTTGATGAGTAGTCTGAAGTGTGATTGCTACTGTGGAAAAGCAGGTTAAGCGCTTCATCCTCAAGTGAACGGTCACACAAATGTTCCAGTTAGTCTGAGCCACAGAAAAGTGGATGGAAACATTGACTGTAAGCTCCTTGCAAAGATGTTAGTGTGATTTTTTTCCGCTGCTTTCAAATGGAGTCACATACACATCAAGCAAACAAGGAACTGTTGGAGTGTCCTATTTCCCTGCTTTAAAAAAATAAAAAGGGGAGGAAAATAAAGGTAGCCTTTATTTTCCCTCCCTTTTTGTTTTGTAATTTGGATATCATTTACTTTTACAGTCCCTGCCTTTGTTTGAGAAGGCCGTGGTGGGTAGCAGCTGGGCACAGCAGCTGAGGGGGCTCCATGGTGACTTTGGGCAGGTTACTTCACCTCTGCGTGCCACTGTTCCCTCCCGTGCTGTGTGTCTTGTCCACTTAAGCAGCAAACTCTTCCAGGTGAGGAGTGTCTCCAGCCATGTATTTGTACAGAGCCAGTCACGTTGAACTAGGGCCCTTAGCTGCTTGTTGCAATACAAACAGCAGGAGATAAGGTGGTGTGCTCATTAGAGAGATAGCAGGAGTGCTTAGGAAATGGCAAGTGTATTTGCTGGATGGGAGTGTAACCTGTGTCTTACTTAGCCAGTCACAGCAGAAGTTGACTGAGGCTTTAAGCATTTGGATATTTCCTTTCTTACAAGAATGTTTACTAGAAGTGGAAAAGGAAACATGTTCGTAAACGAGAAAATGGCATGGCTGATAGGCTTTTTGTGACTGCAAAATGGGGTGTGACTACAGAACAGGTTTCTTTGCTTTTTAAGTGTTGGAGATCTCTGTGATCATGTCAGAGGCAGCAGGACCACATTTAAGATTGTTGGGGAGAGATGGAATCGAAAGTAGGAAAATAGACAATAATGCAAAAATTGGTTTCAAATCTTCTATTTTGTTTTATTGTTAACAGCTTTGTGTTAAAAAGAAGCAATAGATAAAGATCAGAAGGGAAAAAAAAAGTGTTGGGGCATGGCAGTGAGGATTGGAGTGTATGGGATGGCTGACAGTGCAGATCCTGGCTGTTGGCGTACCCAGAGGTGCCCTCCACCTGGGCCCTTCCTGCTGGGAGCTGGGCACTGGTGGTTGTGCAGAGCTCATCAGAAGTTGGGAGAATGTAAATTATAAATGCATACCAGTCTAACGTAGTGGGGGATCGCTGTGCTATTACCATATAAATCTTAGCTAGTAGTATAGGCTGAGGTAGCCAAACCGTGCAGTAATAGGTGTAGGTAGTATATAAAAGGGAAGAAATTAATTACTCAGTGTATTACTTTTACCTCATTTTTTAAACTCAACGCCATTGCAAGCTCAAACGCTTTCCAGGTGTAGGCTCCTCTGTAAACATCATCTTTCCTTTGCCTGATATTTGCTTGCCTCCTGTTCATGATTTCTAGCTGTATGGGTGGGCACATCTGCACGTAGCACACATCCTTGAATTTTAGCTGCACTCATTGGATTCATAGTGCAGGGAATTACTGTTCAAAGCCATAGTTGTGAAGTGGTGCTTCTGAAAGAGCTGTTTGCTTCTTGTTATCAGGAAGTTACAGTAAAAAAAACCCAAAACCAAACCAAAAACAACAAAGCCAACCTTTTTTTTTCTTTTTAATTGAATTAATTTAATTAGAATTTCTTTCTTGATCATCTAGGCTTTCTATACTTTCATTATATACCAAATATGATTAAGACATGAGGCAGGATTAATGCAAACTCATAGATTCTGTCCCTTCAGTGGTTTTATGTTCGTCCTGAAGCAGCTGGCTAATTGGGAAGGTAGGCCTAAACCAGGGATATAATTCAGCTCCTGGTCTCCCCTGGGACTGGCTGCAGAGCTGTGTGATTTGGTTGAAAATTATGTTGGTTTTCATTATGTGAGCGTGTTCCTACAAGGAGTCCAACACTGAAAGTGTTTCTTCAAGACCATAGAACTGCAGTACAACTTAGATTGGTCTAACCTTGGCTTTCTGTGCTTTCTCCTCTCCCCCCTGCCCACCTTCTGCTTCAGCTCCTCTGCCTTTCCTTGCTGCTGGCACACCAGGCAGTTCTGGTTAATGCAGATTTGAATTTGAAGCACTAACCATTGCAGTACAGCTACACATAGAATCACAGAATGGTTTGGGTTGGAAGGGACCTTAAAGATCATCCAGTCCAACCCCCCTGCCATGGACAGGAACTCCTCCCACTGGACCAGGTAGCTCAAAGCCCTGTCCAACTTCCAGGGAGGGAGCATCCACAACTTCCCTGGGTAACCTGTCCCAGTGTCTCACCACCCAATATACTTATGTCCTTTTTTATAATGGGCAAAGAATTGTTGGTCTGGTATACTAAGAAAAATATCTGTTGGTTTGTCTTGTTGATCTTTGCTTATGTTAACATAATCAGAGCGTTATCCATGTATCAACGGTCCCAGTGGTAATGGATGGCTAATTGCTGCTGAGTATATTCCAGCGTCATGTTGACTTGCATGTGCAATAACCTGGCTTATTTAATGTAGTTTCTAAAAGTATTAACAGCTCCAGCTTTTCCTAGTACTGCTGAAGCTGGATCAGGGTTACTACCTGAATTTTACGGAAGATTAAGACCTTTTGCCTAATGGTTTTGCACAAGTAGGTAGGAGGGCTTTATTCAAATACAGATAGCTCTGCCTAAATGATTTTGTAAGTGTTATAATTAAGTAATTCGGTGGCAGAGGGCCCAGACCTTGGAAAAAGACTGAATGGAGCCTACAGTATTACATGCTATTATCTATCAGCAAACAGGTTAAGCTTGCTCAGAGGGAGTATTTTACAGGATTTTAAAGGTGCCTTGTTGAAACATGATCTTCTTTCCTTCAACAAACACTGCTCGCTCGCTCTCTCCCTCCCTCCCTCCCTCCCTCTTTCCTTCTCCCCCTTCCCTTCTAAATTTCACAAAAGATAGTTTAGGTGGAGAGCCAAAAAGAAGTTAGCTATTCATGAAGTGCAGGGGAGCACAGGGGGAGTATTTTGATTTTAATTTTTAAGCAGCCAATCTTGATTGGTTTTGACTGAGATCTAACTTTCCTTTTCTGTAGCTAGGTATTTCATGCATTTCCGGTTTAAGATTTATTTAAAGTAGAGTATTTTAGGTCACTAGTATGCCTTTGGATGCAGTGCACGGGTGTGGTGGGAAGGTGCGTGTGTCCCCAGTTCAGTGCAGATCCACATGTCGATAGCCGAGGCTGCGCTGCAGGATGGAAAGTGCAGCGCTGGTATCTCCTGTGAGTTTTGGGAGACGTGCCAGCACACCAGAGCTGGGTAGTGAGGAAGGTTTCTTTGCCTAAAGTGTGCACACCTTTTGGCTGGGGAGATGCAGTGAAGAATGATAGGTCTTGTCACGAAAAAGGCTGTGGCAGCTAAATGTCCCTCAATGTAGAGTAACTAGCATAGTTTCCTTTTCAATGCCCACCAGTTACTGGGGATTGTTAGCTTTCATTCGCTGCCTATATCTTGGGCGGATTTATTTATTGGTTTTGCCTGTCCTTTCTGTACCCTTCTACAGGAAACCTGTTGTCCATTTTGTGGTCCCTCTTTGTCATTACAGCTTTTCTTCTTGGGCAAGAATTATTGTCCCCCTCCTGTTTCTGTCATTAGCTGTCCTTTCTAGTCAGAATCCCGCTCTGGCAATTGCTAAGGAAGATGTTTAGGGTAAATCTAAGAAGGGTCAGGCTATTTTATGGTAGAGGCAGTGCTTTAAAATCGGAGAAAGTGATCTGTGCCCTGCAGGAGATGCTGTGAGATGCTGTGCGTTTTATCTAATTCACTTTTTGTGTGATACCACTGCTGAAAGCTGTGGCTTAAGCCACTTTCTAAAGATAAACAAGAGTTTATTTTTTTAAAATATGAGAGAATTAGTAAGTTGCCATTCAAGAGATGAAGTATTTCTGGACAGCAGGATGACCATGAGCCAGCAATGTGCCCTTGCGGCCAAGAAGGCCAATGGCATCCTGGGGTGTATCAGAAGGGCTGTGGTGAGTAGGTGAGAGAGGTTCTCCTTCCCCTCTACTCTGCCCTGGTGAGACCACATCTGGAACATTGTGTCCAGTTCTGGGCCCCTCAGTTCAAGAAGGACAGGGAATTGCTTGAAAGAGTCCAGCACAGAGCCACAAGGATGATGGAGGGAGTGGAGCATCTCCCTTATGAGGAGCGGCTGAGGGAGCTGGGTCTCTTTAGCTTGGAGGAGAGGAGACTGAGGGGTGACCTCATTCATGTTTATACATTTGTGAAGGACGAGTGGAGCCAGGCTTTTCTCTCTCATGTCAAATGATGGGACAAGGGGCAAGGGGAGCAAGCTGGAGCATAGGAGGTTCCATGTGAATATAAGGAAAAGCTTTTTTACCATGAGGGTGACAGAGCACTGGACCAGGCTGCCCAGAGAGACTGTGGAGTCTCCTTCTCTGCAGACATTCAAAACCCGCATGGACACGTTCCTCTACAACCTGGTCTGGGTGATCCTGCTCTGGCAGGGGGGTTGGACTGGATGAACTTTCGAGGTCCCTTACAACTCCTAATATCCTGTGATTCTGTAGTAGTAAGTAATAGTCAGAATAACCTGAAGGCATCTAGCAAAGCAGGCTGAAGACAGCAAATAGCTGCTGGAGTACAATGGCTTGATTTTTCACCTTTGACCTGTAAAAATGTGTCTCTGTGGTACCTGCAGTGAAACACCACTTGCAGTAGGTTTCTTCAAGCTACTTGATTTAGATGTGGTTTTTTTTCTTTTCTGTGATACCTTCCTGGAAGAAGGACAAACCTGACTGAGTGTGAGCCTTATTTATGGTTCAGAACTGCAGCTGTGGCAGCAATAGCACTGTAGGAGGGAACATGGTTGTGTTTACATTCTGGTGTTGCATCTCTCCTACCTGAAATGGCGAAACCGATGGTAACGATAAGGCTGTGATTCATGTTATCCCCTAAACGCAGCCTCTTCTTGCTAAAGAGGTTACCACCTTCAGGTGCTCATCATTTTAGTTTTGATGCCAGCTCCTTGCCCGATCACGCCCTGACCTGCCTCGGTTAAAGTTGGTTTGCGAGCAAAGATTTAGCCTGGCTGCTTAGTACAGATAAGCCTGGTTAATGGCTAACTGCTGAAAGGTGCCGGTCTACCCCAGCTTCTCCTCTGTTTTCCTCACGAATCCACAGTGTAAAACCACGGCATCGCTGTCCTCATCTTTTACCTCTTAAAACTTGTGCCTGTTTTGCACTTCCCAGGGAAAATATGCCATATAAAAGTGTGGGGTTAGGTTTAATTTCAAGACAGAGCTATAGGTTGCTGGGGTTGACAGATCATACCGTGAGGTGATGAAAGAACAAGAAATTTAAGATAAGCCTTTCAGATACAGAGTCTGAACTTCAGTGTACCAGTAAAATTTAGGGTGAGTGGGGTTTTTTTGGTGTTTTGTTTGGTTTTTAGATTGGTTGGGTTGGGGTTTTTTTGGTGACAGTTGAAAGGTTTGTCCAAGTGCTGTTTCTGGGGAACTTACATCATATTATAACCCAATCCTGAGCGGATCAGTGTCATCCTGCCAGAATGGGGCATTGGCAACTGCTGACGTGATGGTTCTGTTGTGTGATAGCATCATTCCTGTGGACACTGCTAGAGGTTGGGAAAGCACTTTTAGCTATTAGTTTTGTTCATTCTTAAACTTTATTTTGTGTATTAGGACCTTAAATGAGCTCTGAGCTCATCAGCCTGAGTTGGTTGGTGAGACATTGGCAATCAGTTTCCACAGAAACTACTTTTACTTTTTTTAAAAAAATTAAACAAAAATTGATTTCAAACTTGTATGGTGGTCATTAAGAAACCTTGAAAGTCGGTGTCTCGATGTTCCCCAAAGTCTGCAGATCAGTGCTATAAAGATTGGCTTATTTGCTGAGTAAGAGTTACTATCGCATGTAATGAAGGCGAATACAGAAACTTTGTAATAATTCCGGCTTTTTAGCAAGGCATTGTGATAAGCAGTCCCTGAAGATTCACATCATAATGCTAAAGACAGAACTGCAATGCATCTTTGTGCCTGTTTTTGTTAGAAATGCAGTTTTGCTGAAAATACATTGCAGTAGAATTCATGGGTATTGATGGTGCTTCTCAAATCTTTATTGTTAAGGTGTTCGGTTTTGTGCTTACATCCAAAGCTAACACTTGAAGCTACAGGCAAAAAATATTCTTTGCTAATTTCAGATCCCAGAGAAAGCCGAAATTATGTACAATTTGGATGTCAGCCACGTTGTATGTCTACATGGTTTTCACTGACTTAATTTAGGATTGCGTATGACACTTCTGAAAGTCAGATGTTTATAGCTCTGGAAACTTCAAGACCACTGCTTCCAGACAGATGTGATTTCTTACTTCTGTCCTAAAGATCTATCACGTAGTGTAGCGAGTGTGGTTGCAGTCAAAATCCTTGACAGAGCAATGTATAGCCATTCATAAAGCGCTTTCTGATGATATATACTGTTGATCTATTTTTACTCACACCATTTAATACGGTATATTTGATAATAGGGTTGTCTATCACCTGAACAGTCTCTTAAGAGACTTGTGATTTTCTTTCAGGGCTTACTGTTTCTGAGGATTCATGTAGAGGCCTCCCCGCTCTTACCCTTCTGTCCTCTTCATAAGTGCTTCCCAGTTGATTCTGGAAGGGAATGTGTAGTCATCTGGAAGGGAGAGGACTAGCTTGGATGCATGAAACACGTGTATTCGTGACAATTTGAAAACTGTTTATGGGGTGCAGGGAGAATAAAAGTTGCAGTCTCCTGTGGAGCAGACAGCTGACAATTCTTGTATCTGATACTTTCTTGCACAAGAAGAAAAATGTCCCCTGCAGCAACTGCAGCATCTCATGGTACCCAAGCTGCTGCTGAGACACAAAACACCTCCTAAAACACATGGGCTGTAGAGTGCAGAAATAAATCATCTCCAGTTCGGCTCCTTCTGCAGCTTAGCAGAGGAGTCTTGTGTGCCGCAGTGGATTTTCTCAGTCATCTCACACTATTGGGTTTGTTTTATATGTGGTGAACCTTATTTTGATCTCCATTGCTCTGTAGTGATGTTGGTATACTCGTAACAGCTGCTGAGAAATAGCTCTTGGTTTACACTGGAATATGAGGAATGAATTTTGCCCTGTTATTTAATAAACGTAGTTTAAAGAAAGAATCTAGATTTTAATGTAAGAGTGCAGTGTTCACATTGGTGGTGACTGTGGGCCTGCGCTGCTTGGTCAGGAGCAGACCAGTTCCCAGTTACTTGTTAATCTCAACAGTAGTTCACTGACATCAGTTGACATACTGTTTTTCCCCAGTAACTACGAGGGTTTTTTTTTGTATTTAGTGTATTCTGTTTTCAGTATAAATAAGGAAACTTTTTTTTAATGAGCTATGTTAGGCATTATGGTCTGGCAACTGAAGGAATAACATGGGCACTCTTTGCAAAAAGTGGTTGAATTAGCTGCTGCAACGTTTTTGGTAGGTTGTATGGTACTGACATGGCCTCTCATTTGTCACAGCATGAAGGAAAGCACAAATGTCCTGAGACACCATTTTCTCAGAAGCGGCACCAACCCCTCTGTGTGCTCCTTGCTCCCCTTAGGGGCCTGACTCTGAACTTTCTAAGGTCAGCACAGAGTCCTGTCATGGGTGGGAGCCATGGAAGATACCCAATGCATGAAAATTTTAGTTTCTCAAGGGGTTTGGTTTTGCTGCTACAAAACAGTTCTTCAGGGATTTGTGCCCTTCCAGTATAGTAAGAAGAGTCTAAATAGACCTTTCTTTGCCTCATCAAAAAATGATAATTCCAATTGAGGCAGCTGTTTGAAAAACAGTGATGGCTGTGGATGGGCCAAGAGCGTCTGCCCTGGCATTAACCAAGGGCTGGTGCTTTATTCTGAGTTTTGTAGGTGGCAAACAGTATCTGCTGTCCTGCGTGCAGCTGCCAGCCCTTCAGATCTTCATGCAGGAGCCCCAGTGGTACTTGCTGACTGTCAGCGTCAGGGGGGAGGTTTGGTTTTGTTTGCTTTTCACCCAAAATATGTGGGGAGGTGGCACATAGATGCTAGACAAGGATGTATGGAAGACAGCAAGCAGCAAGAAGCTGGGAGGACTGTACTGACCGCTCACAGAATGGCTTGTTAAATGTTACATGTTAAAAAAAAAAAGCAGTAACCAAGTGGAAAGTACAAAGTTGGGTTATGTCATGAATTGTTAGGCAGTTATTAGTTTAATTATCAAACTGAATTGTTTTAATGCTACTTTTACTCACATTGAGTAACAACTTGCTTTAGGACTGGATTATTGTGATGGTTATGTAGGTGTGAACTGAGGTGATGGCACCGAGTTTGCCACTTACTGCTCCTTCAGAAAGAAAAAAGCTGAACATGTCTGCATACCGGTCATGTAAGCACTTGCTGCCGGCCTATCTCTGCTCATGGACTGAGAATGAAATCTACTTAAAACTATTACCTCAAGGACTTATATACGTTTTGTAGGAAGGAAAAAAAAAACCACTAAACCAAAACCAACTGTGGTAGAGCCAGGACGTGTTTCTGCTGTTCTTGTCAGTTGTTCCAGAAGCCATGTTTGCCAGAAGCTCTCTATTAAGACCCAGTGCACTTACTCTTTTTTTTTTTTATTATTTAAGACATTGTGGGATGAAAAGTTCCATGGTGGGTGGTCACAATCTTTTAAATTTTTTTCATATGCTGTGGTTTTACAGTGGTCTTAATCATGTCTGTTAAAATTGTATGCATGTGTAAGTTGATAAAAATTAGTACTGGGGATAACAGTACTGCAGATCCTCTTCCATACATGCATATCCTGTAGCTTCACAGAAACTTATTTGGGTTGTTGTGTTTTTTTTTGCTTAGAGACATCAGAAAACTTTTAAAATCAACCTTCTATTATTTAGGTCTTTGCTGCAGCTTGATTGTCAAATTACCGTGCTTTGTTAGTTTAGCATGCTATTTCTAGAAAGGAATATTATTGTGAGATGCTAGAATATTTTAATCTATTATCATACCATTTGATTAGCCTTTTTCTAGCGTGTAAAAATCCCTTGCTGTTTATTGATGAATGTATTTCTTCTCCAGAGACATCAGCATGAATAACATCACAAGGCTACCAGAGGATGCGTTCAAGAACTTTCCC
>NW_010175240.1:32653-83370 GCF_000695765.1 Mesitornis unicolor
CTGTAAGTATCTCACACACGTTGAAGTTGTGCTACAACATCAGATGGCTCCGTAAAGTGGAAGGTGGGTGGGGAAATAGCGCTGAGTTGATCTGTGAACAGAGAAAGCAATTATACTTACAAAAAAATATTCCTGCACATGTTTGGAAACCGGAACAGTAAATGCTACTTACAAGGGACTTTTTATGGTAATTATTTTAATCATGGCTAGAGTGATGACACATACTAATTACAGCGTTATCCAAAGATAACACAAGAGGTGTGTAATTAGCATTGTTTCCAAAGGAGCTACAGTACAGCTGTTGCATAAGTTCCATAAAACATATTTCGTTTCATGTACTGAGCAGCTTGCTCTCATTGCCCCTTGTAGGCTGCAGATGCAGTGCTCACAAGCCCATCCCGACCTACATCACCTACATCAGAAATTCAAGTTCTGTGGTACAGGGCTTCTTGTTCTTAGTTCCTCTGGCAGAGATTTTTTCTCCAGTTCCCATCCCCTTCTTATCTCTCTCTCTTTTAGCCTTTTTCTTTTCTTTAGGTTTTTCTTAGATGATACTTGGTCTTCTGAATCCTTGAGCTGTGCTAAGGCTCATGTGCTAAGGGTTTTGCTGAACTGAAGCCTTATCTAGGACAGGACAGCTCTGAATAAGATTAGGTTTCAGAGTCAATAAACAGGGAAAAGGCTTTGACTTTCAATTACTACTTTAGTAAGTACTGTTATGTGACAAGTGACTTCTGTGTACCTTGGTTTCCTTATCTATGAAGACAGGATAATGGTTCAACCTTTGCCAGAGAGTGCTGAGAACTTACAGTAATAAGCAATAGATAAGACAAAACCACTGCAATTTGCTTTCCTTCTCTTGCATTTTTGGTGTCAAAGTAGCATTTCTTGTGTAAAAGAGTATTTAAAACACAAAGTAAGTCTGTCCTTATTTGTGACTTTGGCTATGCTGGAACGATGAATGCTGTGTTGAGAGATGTGTCAATAAATGCACCTTGGGGAAAGAACAGCTCGTTTCCCCAGAGAGGCAGACCCTTATGAAGCAGGGAGGCAATTCTTCTGACTTTACAGATGAGGAAGCTGAAGCAAAGAATGAAAGCCATTTGTAGAGTGTAAATTAACCCCATAGTAAAACTGGAGATAAAGCCCAGAAGCTTTTGTCTCTGGTTATCTGCTGTAACCAGTACAACCACTGCACTGTACTGGAATAAAGATACTGAGAAATTGGTAAGAGATGGATCACTTGCTCTTGAAGAAAGGCTTGGGTTCCTGAAAGCTTCTCTGTTTTTTCTCTTGCACCCTGGCTATGCTGGTTGGTCTGATAAGGTGTTCTACCTGTCCTTACAATTTTGGTCTCTCTCATTTCCTGTTAATGTAGCAGCTACCATTACTAATACTCTTAAATAACTCAATTTTCCCTGGCTCTTAAATAGTTTTGACTCAGCTCAGTACAATTGTGAAGCACAGTTGATCTTACTTATGTCAGGTGAGTTGCATGTGATACCTTAATTCATGCTTAACAGGTTTTGGTTTAGGTATTGCTTAAATTTGCAAAACAGTCAAGAATACCTCACAAAGGAAAATAGATTTACCAGTATTGAAGATGGTGCATTTGTGTAACTGATACAAATTAAGAAAGGCTCTATGGCATGAGTTGTCAATTAAAAAAAAAATTGAAAGACTTGCTTGGCTCAGAATAGCTACTATATATTTATCTATATATGTATCTATATATAATATCTACTAGCCAGCGTTACCTATGTGCTTTATAAATGTGCTGCTGTATGTCTGTATTTTTGGTAGACTATATGTGTAGTCAATTTCTTTTCAAAATTCTTTATAGTCATATTTCACATCAAAAGTTAAAAACCCAAATAACTCTGTTTTTTCCAACTTCAGATGACTGTGGGAGACTTCATTCCCCCCCCCCCCAAAGTAATTAAGCAATAAAACCTAACTGGTAGGTGTGCATATTGTGTAACTTCCATAAACCCTGGGGTGTGTCAGGAGGTAAAGAGAAAAGGCAGAGCCTTCAGCCATCATCTATTGTGCTTATTGCCTAAGAGCAGTTTACTAGGTGTACCTCATTGTCCCCCTAAACTCCAGCATTTCAGTTTGCAAAATAATAGGCTAGCATTGAGCTCAGAATTATAGGTGAACACCCAGAAGCTTTAAATCATTCCTAGCGTGCTTGCTTGGTAAGTTAAAGCAATTTCTGGGGGAAGTAAGGGGAACCAAACACAATTCCATCCCTAAAAAAACCAACTTTACAGTAAAAATGATACTTGTGAAATGTTTGGACATAGTTGAGTCAATCATAATTACTTAGCGCAATAGAAAGAAAAGACAATTTTCATTTCATGTTTGAGTTACCTCCTACAGCTGCAGAGGTAGGAGAATTTCCAGAAAGATTAAAAAGAGAAACGTTCTCCAATTCAACAGCTATCTTGGATGCAGAAAGGCAGGAATATGACCATGAGAGCGGAACCAGAAGCAGACAGTATCAGTTCTTGAGTTGTTAGCGATATTGTTGCAGCAGTAGCAAATTTGAACGTTGAGTGTGAAGGCTCTTTGCAGAGATTCACCAGTAGTGAAATGAGGAGGGTTGGTTTCTTTCTCTTAAAGACCTGGTTATGATGATCTGTGCACGCGTCGGGTCCAGGTTCCCTTGCTTCAGGTCACATTATTCCTGGAGGGAGTGTAACAGTCTAAAGTAGATTCAAACAAGAGCAGTTTCCCTCCTTAATAGAAATGACCAGCACCAGACATGACATGTTTTTGCTTAATTCTGCCCATTCCCTTTCCCTTATGGGACAGGATACAGAAACTTTTCAGTTTTTATTTTCACTAATTGTGGACAGAAAAGAACCAAACTGTGTTACTTTCCACTGAACAACAACAATTTTCCCTCTCCAAGATGATTTTCAAACTTTCTTCCTGACTTTTATTTATAGTTGAGCAGATCCAGGTTCTGACTCCTGAGCACCAGCAAAGTTGTGTTTTCAGCACAGGAACCTGGGTGTGAGTCTCTATGTGAAAGAAAAAGAGACAGTTAAAGCAAAGTGGTGTTGAAATCTGTGCTGGAAATAACTTGTATTCCATATAGAATTTTCCCAAGAATTACACATCTAAGGCAAACAAAAATCCCACAAACAGATGGGACAGCAGTAAGTACCACACTACCATGGGTTGATCTAGTAGCTCTTCCTCCAGGAGACAAACCCAGACACCTTTCTCTTTATACCATGCTTTAGTCCTGCCGTTTGTCAAATGCTTCAGGAGATGAGCCCCCGACAGAGTTAGTTAGTACTGCAAAATAGCATCACAGAATTTAACTGGATGTAAATGGGAGGCAATTAGATGTATTATGTAGGCAACCAAGTCTTACACAGTGCACATAAGAAGAGAATGGGAATAAAAAATGCAGTAGGAGCCACTTAAAATGGGGGTTGTAATTTCCTTAATGCAGTGAATTATTTGACAGTCTGGAGAGACTTCAGAGGATCATCTTCTGAATCCTAAAATGAATGCTAGCAAATAGAAGTGGAAGAAGCAGCATACCAGACTTGTAAAAGCTGGCTGCTTGATTAAAAGGTGCCTTCTATGTCACCGAAGGGGGAGTGACCTGGATACTTCGATGTATGCATCCAATGCCATTTTTAGATGTGCTGGCTCATCCAAGGCACCTGCACAAGACTGACAGATCTGGCACAGATGGAGACGGGAGTGGCAGTTGGGGCCAGGTGAAAGAGGACGTCTGAAATGGCACTAAGTGGCTGTGTTTAGGGAACTGACTCCCCTGTGAAGTGTCAAATTTGCAGGTATAATCTGAGGTTTTGTACCTGTGAAATAGTGTCCTACCTGAGTATTACTCGCAGGTACGAGAGAAGGGATTGCAGCTTGTCTGTGGGCAGAATCCGCCCATTGACTTATGTGCTGCACATGCCCCTGTTTGTAGCCTCATCGTGCGTGTCACTGCATTAGTGCACTTATCGTATGTCTGTAGGATTCTTGCACTATTTATAAAAGTTATAAAAATTCTCCATCTCTGTGTAACTGATACTCATCTGGAAGTAATTTGCAAATGATTGAAACAGCAATGGTCAGAGTCAGCGAGGAGCAGACCACCAAGGGTTTTGCCACAGCAGTTAATGAAGTGTATTCTCCAGAAAATGTTAACGTAAATATGCTGCAGTCCTGGACTTGATATGGAAACTAAAAATCCTTTAAGAACTTGGCCACAGTTTTCTAACCACACCTTAAAGTATTTATGGAAAGCTAGAAGAGGGAAATATAGTTAGATAATGCAGTGTTTTTAGAAAGTAGAAATGACTTTCCAGTGTGAATTTTTAACTTAGAAGAGCCAGGCTGTGTTATGTTTTGATGCTCTTCTAAATTGTTGCAGTTCCTTTTAATATTTAAAGTTATCTAAAGTAGTCTGAAGTATTTTAACTGTATGATTTCTATTCACTGTATTTGTGAATGATCTGCTGAATTAATTAAAAAAATTACTTCCTCAGCAAGGAAGGCAAATCAAGATGATTTTCCTTCTTGGCCAGTTTTCCAGTCTGGCTGCAGGAACTTGAACCACTCGAATAAAGCAAAAGTCTCCTTGACTTAATGACCTTTTCACCTTGTTTTGATTTCCACTCTTAACCCTTATAAAATGCTGTTGTCTTACTTGCTTTGCACTGATAGGTATGGTGTAGATGATAAAGTCTTGTCTGTCTGGCTGCTGCTCCGTGTGGGAGGCAGCAAGGAGACAGAGGACGGCAAGCTGTCCCGCTGTTCGAAGGTTGCTGTGACACAAGCACGTGAAGGGAAGCACTGGTCACCTCCCAACCAGTCAGCCTCGGGAAGGGCCCTGACCTTCTCCAACACGAGTTAGGGAAGATGCTTTCTGCTCTCCGACTGTTGTGGTTTTGAAGACCCTATCGTGCCCAGTAATACTGCAAGGGAAATAATCCCTCCTGAAAGCACCAAGAGACAGCAGTGCTTGATTACCTTCCAGATGTGTGCTGATGCCACGATCTGCTGTGTTTCTGGTTTTTGTTCATATATAGTATGAAACAGTCTCTTTTGTGACACTACCTCCAGATTTTGGGTTTTTTTTTAATCAGTCAAGGGCAAGGTTTTTATTTAATGGCTGGTGAAAACAGAGAAATAAAGTGATAAAAGGAAGATCTAGATCAATAAAAGCTTTCTCTTTTCTGAAAGACAATGCTAATATGCTTTTTGAGAAATGAATAAACAGTGAGCAAGAGACTGCACACATGCAACTGTAATTTTTCAGGAAAAGAAATAGTACAGCTGAGAATTTGCCTAATTATGTCCATGCTGATTACAGCACTAAGAGATCTTGCTTAAACATCTCAAATACACCCCCTACCCTCAGCCAGAGTCTCTGATCATGGCTTTTAATTGACAAAGTATATTTTAAGATCATCAGGATTAATTAAAATGCATACTGACAGTGAAAATGAGGTGCTTTTGCCATAAGGTTGTAATCAAGAAGTATCTGCAAGGGAAATGTCTGGAGTTATTTTTCCTCTTGACTGCAGCTGAAGATGACCACCTGGCTGACATGTCACAGCTGCTTGGTTTTGTAGTATCTATTTCAGTGTGTAATTTAGATGGTCCCCTTCCTTCTAATTTCTGCATCAGCACCAAGTTGTATTACACTTGGGGAGGGAGGGGGAGTGTCTGTCTTTTTCATTACTTAGGTTTTATGAATTAGAAATGACTTGGAGTTATGCCAAGGCCACCAAGGCTGAGCTGTTAGTTTGGGATGCAGTATCTTTCCTCACCTGGCAGTGGAGCATTTGGTGAAAGGAAGGCTTTTTGTCCTTCAGTGCTAGGTCCTTTAAAGTAGTATTTTCAAGGTAGCGTGTGAACGTTGCTGAGATGATGCAATTCGTTTCCCTTGCATAAACATGAGCCATCTCAGGGTTTGTAGTGGGAAGCTGGAGACAAAGGACTTGTTTTGAGTAGGAAAGGTAAGAAGGAGCCTTCATGTTAAAAGTTGTCCTGATACTTTGTGTTAGCTTACATGTGGTAACTGAGACTGTGGTTAAGTATACTTTTGTGAAACTAGCTGGTATCATTGGAAATGTTACCACCCCTTATCTGTCCATTCAGCCCCACCAGCAGAGGCTGAGGAACGAGCCGAGAGCTCCCTGCCAGCAGCTTTGTTTTAAGGCAGCCAGTGTAGGCATCCTTTGTTGGTATTCAAAAATAGCAGCCTGACATTGGGTTGGAAGCTGATGAGTGCTCTTCATCCATCTGCTAGCTTTGAATATTTGAACAGCTGGAGGAGGTGATTTTCTCAGTTGCTCCAGCTTGAATTCCAAGAGGTAGAGTTCTAATCAGTAAAATGCAAGGTGTAGGTTTCACGTGTAGTAGCAAGTTCAGAGCCTAAGCTTCAACTTGACCAGCTACCATACATTAGAAAAGTTGGCTGCCTTCTGTGCACCAGAGCTTTAAAAAGTGTGTTGGCATGTTGTAACTTGCACCTTCACATTCTAGTCAAGACAAACCTTTAGGCAAAGACTCCCAAGTAGAATTAACCACAGTCAGCTATGATATTTTTAAACATCACCTACTTGGTCTGCACTAGATGCTAAATTATGTTTAAAAACATGTCGGCCAACCCATGTTTAATTAATGTTTTCTTATCTGTACGAGTCCTAAATCAGTTTGATTCTGGATGAGCTTTAATCCTGCAGATACAAGAATAATATTTCTGTAGCTTAGAAGGTTCTTGCTGTGCTTACCAGTTGCATATTTTTCCTGTTTGTGGGGACAGATGCTAGTAGGTTGAGTGAATTCCATTGTTTTTAAAGTTGAGGAAGTTTCTTTCCAGATTCTGTTTCTACAGGTTAATTTCAAAAGTTGGCATGGTAGTATATAAGAATCCCAAGACTGGTTATTGTGCTGCAAGTACTTTTAGAGGGAAACAAAGCTTTTTCCCTATCTGTTGTCTTTGAGTTTCAGTGTTCAGCATTGTTTTCGCATGCACACAGAAGCTGGCTTAGCTAAATGGCCTGGAGGCTGAACTTTGTGGTGTTACGCTTCAAGACCCGTCTTACAAGCCTGAATTTATTATGCTGTGTGAGCTGCCAGCTTGGGGCTGTCTGAACATATAAACCAGATAAGGAACTTCTGGAGGCTGAGCAGTAACCTCGAGAGCTCTTGGGCTGTGTATCTCCAGGTAGAGTCCTCCAAACAGTGTTTGTACCGTGCAGTCCACCTCCTCCTTTTGGTTTCATGAATTGAAGTGTGGGACAAAAGATGTACGTGTGCAGGCGAGCAGGTAGTGTATTCCAGGTGCAAGCCTCAAGAAGAGAGATGTGTAGCTTTGCAAAAACCTTAGATAGAAAAGCAGAAAAACCAAATCCTGTATGTTGGAGGTAAATGCAGTATCCCCATACTCTGAGAAAGTAATTGAGTGCATTCTGTCATCATAGTGTCGAGGTATGACACTGTGTGTTACCATAAGAAGACATAGTGAGGAATTAAGTAATTGTTTTACTTCCTTTCCTGCTCTCCTCTTGGGTGGTTGTATTTTGGTACATTTTTTGTGAGTACTGAGGTATTCTTGCCTAATGAGCATTGGCAGACCTAATCCTAACCAGTATTCATGTAAAGTTCTTTTCCTGCTCTTCCTATATAAAAAAAATAAATTCTAGATGATTCTGATTAAATACTTAGGTTTTTTTTTCAGCTGGAAGAAAGTTAACTGTTGACCTAAATCTGAAACAAAGAATTGTATTGAAAATTACTCCCATTTCTCTATTAATTGTGAATGTGTCTAGAAAACCTAGGTCTTGCCCAGTATGTATCTTGAAGTGGCTAGAAAACTGGTAACAGAGGTTTGATCACCAAATATAGGTAGATTTGATCCACTTCCACATTTTGTAGTGTCACTTGCTAGATGCATGATCATTTAAAAGGTCCCATGCCTGGAAAGCCAATAAATGCCAGGGCAAGAGACAGGCTGTATGGACAGGTCTAAGCAACTTTGAGGATTTACTGTCTCAACAGTCATTTTTTCACCCTCTCATGTCTGTCAACAATTTCATGATCTTTGAAACCTTCTGAGCATACATAGCACTGTCTGCTAAAAGCACTAATCTGTAGTTGATTCAATTGTTGCATCAGATTTAATCAAAACTGAACTTGCTTACTTTCATCCCCGTGTCTCTGCTTTACAGAGGAGGTAAGTGGAATGTGTTCATAGCTTGGAAGGAGCGTGTTGATGCTGGGAGAGCTGCAGTCAGTTCAGTGTAGCAGCTCTTCTGCTGATCTGCACAGGGAGCAGAGAGCCCATCTCCTTCACGTGCCACTTGCTCTCTGCGCTCATCCATTATGAAGTTGGTATCAAATCCACAGATACCTCTGCGTGTTGAATCCTCTGAACTGGAGCTGTCACACACACAAATCCTCCCCTGCTTTCTCAGCAGCCAGCCCACTGGTATGGAGATCATTTCCGTAGCACAGCAAAGTACCCCGATCTCTCAGCATCCACAGCGAAAAGAAGTCTAATAATAGACATGGCTTTTTGAGGGGACAGCAAGAAGAAAAAAAATCCTGAAAACCACACAGTTTCCCCCCTACTCTGCCACTTAAATATTTTAAGTTTTGGGCAAAATGGTGAGGAAGGTCAAATTTTTCTCAGGTTGCTCCTTCTCAAGTAAATATGATAGTGTCTGTAATGAAAGCTGTTTGTGCAGTGTGAAATTAGAGGGGAAATAGAAATCCAGAGTGGCAGAATCTGGATCAGCATATGCAGGCTCACCTGACTACCCTGGAGATGGCAGTCAAGGGAAAGGTCTGCCTGGCCTATGGTAGAGAAAGTTATCACAACACAGTGAGATGTGCAAAGGCTGTTACGGAGAAGGTACATTTTATAAACCTTATCCTGCTTTCTGCTTTGGAGGTAAGAGGAATCATAGTTGCTTACTCCAACAATTTGTCACTTCTGCTGTAGACTAGCTGTTACCAATTTTCAAGACAATGCTTACATTTAAGACATGTCATATTAGAAAATTTGTGTGAACTTCTAGGTTTTTGTATTTTGTTGTTTGGGGTTTTTTTTGTTGTTTGGGGGTTTTTTTGTTGTTTGGGGGTTTTTTTTGTTGTTTTCTGGAGAATACTGGTTGGGACTACAAAGGCAGCTTGCTTTAACAGCTCATATTGTATAATTATTGTTTTAGGTTATATATATTTCCTTCGGTGCGTATGGGTTGCAGCCTGTAGGTTCTGCTTAAGGATGTCTTGCCCAAATACAGATACTGCTTGCAAATCGAATGATAGAGCATATTTTGCACGGATGGGAGAGCTTGCTTTCTTCAGAATCCATCATAATTATTTTTCCTGTTAACAGGCAAAATTATTATTATAAATATTCTTTGATAATCCATGCAAAATAATATCATTGAGCCATATTTTGTCTTGTATTAGGTGCTGGTGACTCTTACTGACAGTTTAACAGTAGAACTTCTAGACAGGCTTCAGACTTCTTTTTAGTCAATCAGTTTCGTTTACTTAGACATTTTATTTTTTAGAACAGATTTTTGTTTAAAAACTTGCTATTACCTTGAAGTTCAGTGTAACTCTGAGAAAGCTTTAACTGCTAGAAAATGAAGTCTGGGGATGAGAAGTGCCTGCTCAGCTGGTTGGAGTTGGCGCAGTTTTAGTGCTGGTTGTAGTTACAGACTTTAAGTCCTGATGTGTCTTGGCTTATATACTCACAATTTTATAAATAGCAGTTGAGGTTGTATAATACTGAAATTACTGCAAGAAAAGGAGAAGGGGAAAAATGCATTTTCTATTAGCAGCAGCAGAATAAATTATCCATTTAGTTATGCTAAATTGGCGTGGAAGAATTGGGAGTAATCTGTAGGTTATTGATTGGCTTCACAGCAGTGCAGCAGGCTGCAGCTGACAGAAGTCCCAGAGGGGCCATTTGCTAATCACAGATAAGCAAAGCAAAGTGATACGGTTTCCGTTTACCCACTCCTCCTGCAGCTGCCCAGCCTGGGCAGGAGGTGCCTGCACAGGTGAGTTCCATCACCAGGCAGGGGATCTCTGCACAGGGGATGCTGTGAACCCCTGGTGTTGTCCTGCAAATGGCTCGACCTCCTGTGTAAAGCTTCAAACCTTGGTGAATAAATTGTAGCACATAACTATGCATTATCAGTTAAGAAAACTGAATTCCGCTCCAAAGTGACTGCTTCGTTGGAATAGGTGAAACATGAAGCTTTCTTCTTGGATGTGAGAAAGTTGAATCCATGATACCCAGAAAGTGTCTGAGATGCTTTCAAAGGTTACTTCTGTTGCAGGAGAGCATGAAGTAAAATTCAGGTTTCTGTGGGAAGCACAAAGAACTCTGAAAAAGTTGATGTTAGGGACGGAGATGTAGAGATGGCTGAATAGTTTGATGTAAGACAGCAAAAAAGTAAAGAATTTGCAAAAGTGAAAGTGGGGAAGCAATGGAATACTTTCCAGTGGGATGAAAATAGGTAGGCAAAAATTGGAGAGCTTAAAGGAGATGTTGAGTGGACAGAAGGGGCAGTGATGCATGGTCTGTAAGGGATGTGGAAGGTTCATCCTTGACTGGCTCTTGAATTGGGAGTCTTGGGTCTTACCAGAAAGGAGCTGATGTAGAAATAAAAATAATAAATCAGGTGATTCATTATGACATGTCAAGATTGCATCTGTGTCACTTTAAACTTTCAGTGAAGAAGTAAGATTACAGTTGATCCATGGAATTAGTAGCAAAGGTATTGTTATCAGAGACAAGATAGACAGGTAAGTTTAGGAGGATACCAGAATACCACCAGGAAGAAGAAAAAAAACCCACAGCAAAAACATTTTGTGCACAAAATCTTCAGAAGGAGACCTAATTCTTTGCTCGAGTAACCTGAGGTTTACACCATCTAGAATGCAAGACAAGCAGAGAGGTTTCCAAGAAGTTTGTATTGCATCCTGTCAAAATGAGAGTGATGGTTTTAATTGTTACAGAGAAAAATGTATCCCTGGGACATCCTCCCTGATTTTGGAGTGACATCAGTGATTAACTTGGCTTGATTAACATGCAGCTGGGTTGCCAAGCTCTTAATTGCAGAAGTTTTAATTTCCCAAAAGAGAGAAAACAGTCTTTGCTGCTTTCAGAAGAGTTTCAGTGCAAGAAGCAATGCTTGCTGTGTACTCTGGGAATGAGATACCAGGGAAGATTATTTCCCCACCAGATTGTATCCTGATTTCTGTAATAACAACAAAGTGTCCTCTACATCTGGAGATCATTTACTGTGTCACTTAAAATAATGATTAGAGGGTATTGCTCACGTACTGTATATGACCGGATAGCAGAAGTATTTTGTCATCTGTATGTCCTGCTGTGCTGAAATTTATATTGTTATTTGACTTTGTCCAAATTTGCAGAATTTTTTTTGTCCAATTAGAACACTCAATTTTTAGTTTTTTAAAGTAAAAATAGAGGATTACGCTATTCAATACTAAGCTATTACAAGGAGATTGCCAACCTAAAAGAAAGATACTGATGTGGTCACTCATTGCAACAGTGATTCCACTGCAGAAGCCTCCAGGATGTGACTCGGTTGGCCTGGATCAGAATACCTGCAGTCGTGGGCAGAGTTTCCAGACAAGGGGAGTAATAATTGAGGTAGCAGGAAAACTCTTGGTCAGTGCAGTGTGCATTTACACCCCACTTCAAATGATGCCTGCTGCCGAGTCTGTGTGCCTTGACAAGTAGGAGACAGCAAATCAAGTTTTTGTGGCCTATAGCATAGCAAGACACTATTAAATTAACTCTTTACTGTCTTTGTGGATGAATCTGTTTTACTGTCCTACCTTTTGGAGAAAGAGCTTTAACGGTGATGCACCTTGGCTCAGTACCAGTAGATGGACTTTCAGAGATGGTCTCTGAGGCTGTTTCCACTCAAGAGGAAGGAAAAGGATGGGTTCTCAGCTCTTGATAGTGTAACTGTAGGGCTACCTTCAGGTAGCTTTGTAGCAGTGTGGAGTTGTCCCAGCATGGGCTGGCCCCTGGTAGGTTTGTGAGTCTTAGTGCAAGGAAATGAAGCTTTCTCCCTTTCTATTGTACTGGAGTCAGGGCTTGGTAAAGCTGTGATTTTTTTTATTATTATTATTTTTTTCATTAGCCCATTTACTCTGTGTGTGTGTGTGTGTGAGAGAGAGAGAGAGAGAGGGAGAGAGAGAAGAACCAGAAGTGCTTTTTAAACATTGAATTGTTTAAACATTATATTTGAAAATCTGAATGTGACTATTTTTGAGACATGCTGGAAGGAGATAGTGCATGGAAAACCTAACTGGACAATTTCAGTGATGTCTTAATTTCTGTGCTGTATATGCACTGTATTATATGCTATTAATGTTTCGTTTATCTCTTTAAAATGAGCCTGGTTATGTAAAGAGGAATCTTTCCATCCTCTCAGCTTCTGTGTGCTGCAGCAGAGAGAAGCATGTTGAGAGCGGCGTACGATACTCTGTTCTTTGCCTGCTGGAGAGCTGCAGTTGAAACCTCCTCACAAGCAACTGCGCTCCCCGAGGCTAGGACGTGAATGATAAATGTGTATTTGGCAAACTGATTAGTAAAGCCTTTGCACACTTGGCTAGTTGTATCCTGTTTCCTGGAAGGGTGCCAGATGGAGGAGAAACGGAAATGTAATGGATTGCGAGTTTTTTTCTTTCCTGTTGGTTGCGAAAAGGCTGAATAAACAGGAGTTGCCTTGAGGTAGGCAAAGTCTTGCTATTTGAAGTCACGCAAGCCTTGCTGCCTCAGCTGTATTTTGTTCCCAGTGCTCTGTAGGTTGTGTTAGTGACAGTCAGCTTGGGGGAGGCTATTCGACTGGATTTAGTTTAGCTTTTTTAAAACAAATAATAATCCTCAGCCTCTTCAGGGGGAGGGAGAAATTACAGCAGATGCGTGATGAGCTGCACACCAGCCTTGTTAATGGGGAACCTGGGCAGAGCTGCAGTGAGAGCTGCCTGCTAAACATGTACCATGGCTGCTGCTTTTTGATTGTGTGTGATGGGGAATCAGCACCAACTACTAGTTTTTGAGTGCCAAAATAATTCAGTGCTGTAGCCTTGGTTAAATTTTGCTTGGTTTAAGGATTTCTATTTCGATGTTTTGAACACTTTTTAAAATAAACATGTGTTTTGCAGATCACTGGCTCTCTGCTGTACAGTCCCAATGTATTTCATCTATGTTTCTTTCTGTTTACAGAGAACTTCCTAGGAAATTGTTAAAAATAAAGCCATGAAATACTGCAAACCTTCCTCCACATCCCCTCAGATAAGGTTAATACAATTGATTTGGGCAGCTACTGACAACAAAAGGAATTTTAGGGAAGTGTTTAGTTGCCATCTGGAATTTTTCATTCATGTTGAAAATTCCAAGTATTTGAAAACTCATGTCACAGCCCCAAAATCCTGAGTTTGTTTGTAAATAGGAGGTTTCCAGAATTAAGTGTACCTTGATTTTCTTTATTTTTCTTCTGGTTTCAGAGCTGTTTGGTTATACACAAGCCATGCAGACAAACTTTTCTTAGCAATCAGGAAATGTCTGTCTGTCTGTCTCTCTTTTATTTATTTTTCTTAAATAAGACAGAAGAAGCTGAGATTTAAGCATGCTTGTAATGATACCAGAGCCGCAGCTGTGGTGATTGGGGTGTGCATGAGAGCACAAGGACTGAAGGCCGAGGTTACTCTATCAAATTATAATAACGGTTTTCTAAAATGGAGTAGTAGCTGCTGTCACCTTCCTGTTCATGAGAAGCAGTCCTCTTCTGCCTTGGTTTGTAAATAAAACCATCTACCTTTGACAAATGGATTTGATAAACATAACTACCATGCTCTCTATCAAGCAGCATTTTATTAGGTCATCAATTCTGTTGCAAGCAGATCTTTATGCTTTGGGTAATCTCTTTTCTGTAGTTAGAGACTGAGAGAAAAATGTGATAATGTTGCTATGTTCTGGCAAGCTGATACTGTAGATGATGCTCTTGTTATTTCCTTCATTTGCCTCTTTGAAATATTTTCCTATTTGTGTGGCTGGCTTGCTTTGCAGTGCCCTGTAATGGCAGAGGTGGGGGTTGATACTCTGTAGCCTTCGTTAAAGCGCATTTACTGTTTATTAATTATTAATGCTTACGGCAGTGAACACAGTATTTCATAGTATCGTAGTATTTCTAATGGATTATTTCATCGTGCGACTTTCTCCAACTGCTTTTGCTTCGCTTGGATATGAAACCAAGTCTAAAAGCAAATACATTGGCTGAAATGATGGCATCTCTTGGCAGCTATGGATTACCAGGTGTTCTGCATTATTGTCTTTTACCCCTAATAAAATACCTCATGTCACAACTATTAGCAGCTCAACAAAGCTTGGACCACACAGGATCTGCTGGTCAGGACAGAGGTAAAAAGGTTGAAGGAAAAAAAATGGAGGAAGGGAGGATGAGCTATTTAAAAGCAGCTGTTTTGGCTGCTGTTCCTGCTTTGCCTTCTGCAGTGTCTCCTGTATTTATTACTTTTAATATCATGGTGGTTTTCACAATTTACTCTGTGTTAGTGTCTAGCAGTCCAAGTTTGGAGCTGGCCACATCTTGAGAGACAGTGCAGCTGAGGAGCCTGTTCTGTTTCTTGCTCCCCCAAAAAGGATTTCTTTCCTGAAAACTTTGCCCAAATAGCTGACCAAAAAGATGAAAGATTACCAAGATTGTGTCTTGGTAATGTTAGCAGGCGTCCTGTCAGTTGTCAGCACCATGAAGATACCACCTGCTTGCAAATATAGTCTTCACTCTCATAGCACAAGGTGGGGAAAAGTTTCTAGCATCTGGCTATTTTTACTTAACTGCATAGTTTCTTTAGAAAGTGCTGTATAGATTAAAAACACATGAGTGCCAGAGCATGTGTTTCTGCAGAGCAATGCTGAAAGCTGGAGGACCATGTTGATAGTTGGTAAATGCACTTTTCAAACCTAGTACAATAAGAAGATTCTTTATCTTTCTAGGTGGTATCTTTCCTAGCTCACTGTAAAAGTATATTCATGAGGCTGAGTGCTGCGTTCTCGTCATTAAAAATGTGCAGTGACTGAAATAACTGATGCAAACTTCGAAGATCATGGATGTAGTATAATCAGATGCAAAATGCATAATTGCTTGCAAGATTTGATGTATCGGTAATTTTCTTTGTTAGATGATTGTAGAAGTACTGTATTTTGCAACTGAAATTATTATTGCAATTTTTTTCCAGGCGACTGGCTGGCAATGACCTTTCTTTTATCCATCCAAAGGCCTTGTCTGGGTTGAAAGAACTCAAAGTTCTGTAAGTAATCGGGTTTTAGAGCTTCATAGCTAGCTGTATGCTTTCTTAGTGCACAGCCAGTGTGTTTACTGGTGGGTTGGATTAATTTTTCTTTTCCCTTTCTCTGCTGCCCCCTCCCTCTCCAAATTACAGCTCTCCATTTTTTATTGTAAAGCTTGCTGTAAGTGCTGATGATGACTGAATTTGACTGAACTGTAATGACTTCATTTAATTAGAACACTTGCTTCTGAAGTGTATCTTGTAGCAGAAGAATCCTAAGAAGGAAGAATTTTTAAAAGGGCATGTAAAGTTTGGTTGTTTTTTTTGTTCTCTACCCCCTTAGCTTACTCCATTGGGTGCCCTGACGTTATCAGGTAGTACTGGTACTTCCAGAAATGCAAAACACTGACCTTGGAATTGTCCCCTACCAGTGATAGAAATAATTTCCATAGTTCGTTGCTTCTTCCAGTGAAAATTTCTTGCTATTAGGAAAAAAGTTTTAATAAAAAAGTTAGAATTTTTTGCTCTGTTTCCCATATCCTGTTTTCCTTTCTGAGATAAGAATATTAATTTTGACTGTTTTCCCTTAGTTAAGGATAAAGAGAGCTTTCTGTTGCTTGGTTTTGTTTGGTTGGTTTTTTTGTTTTGTATTGTTTTGTTCTGTCAAGGTGCTTGAAGGTATCTCCATCAGGATACTTAACACTGGAGGTGCCCAAAATTCTAGCAGTTCTTCAAAAATTTGGGACTTGGATATTGATTAACAATTTAACTTGTCCAACTGTATTTTACCCCAGTATGCATCTACGTGTAATAATATTTTATAATGTGTGAGATGAGTTATAAGCATTCTCTTTATAGAAGAACTCATTGTGCAGAGTATCTTGTCCTAAGCAGAAGTTCTTAAAAAAACAAAAAAACCCAAAAAAACACAAAACAAAACAAAAAAACCAACCAAAAAAACACCACCAAAAAAACCCATGACCCAACCAAAACCAACCCAGTATAACTTAATTCAGCTTGGCTCTAGTTTCAGTCTGATTCTTTTTAATGTTCTGCCCAGAGGTGCTTTGTTGTGAACACACTGTAAATTAGAGTGTGAATGCCTTGTGAATTGATGCGGCTTTAAAAAAATTAAAGGTTTGTGTGTTTTGTAGTATGTATAGGATGATTTCACAAGAAAATAATAAAATATCATTCATTGTAGCACTTTTGTACTAGTATTATGTTGTTCAACCTCTTCAGTGAGTTCCCAGGGGAATTTCAGGGTATTATGTCAGAGGCTTGTTCTCTGCAAATTAATGCAGTTAATTAATGAGTTGTAAATAAAACTGAAATAGACCATTTCATTGCCTTGGGGTATCTGGTCTTGATAATTCTACATGCTTTTATGTACACTAGAAATCTGTGAAACCGTAACAGGGCCATGGGCTTTGTCACCTCTACTGTTGATAAATATTGTCAAGTTCTACTTTACTGACACAGTGGATTTTTACAGAACCCTACAGAACAACCAGCTGAAGACTGTACCTAATGAGGCCATCAGAGGATTAAGCGGTTTGCAGTCCTTGTAAGTTTTCTGACTTAGCTTTTTTTTTTGTGTGGTGTTCTTCAAGTTCTACTTTCAATCACTTTGTACCTGTTTGCTTCTCTCTGTATAGTTTTGAAGTATAATCATGTATGTGTAATAACATACCTGGACTTCCTGAAACTAAAATTTCAAGTGGAGCAAAGTTTCCCCGAGTAAAGTTCATAAGAAATTTTTTTTGTCATCTTTGGTGAGGTGACCCAAATCCAAGTATTTTCAAAACCCAAACCCAGGTACAAGATTGCTGTGGTGGAGTTAGACATTTATCATCCTTCTTGCATGTCCTAAGGTGTTTCAGCGATTTTACAATGTTTGCAAAAGTGAATCATGCCCAAGTCTTTTGTTCCCAGAGGAGAAAAAGGGGTTTCTGGGAAGGAGTATTGCTTGAGACGTGCGTCGAATTGGTTTTACTGGAAGGTGTTGAAATCACACAGACAGTTATGAACACCTCAGACATTATTGCTAGTTGCTCATAAGATATTTCGTATGTGCTTATACTATCTCATTACTTGTTATGTTTTATAAAGCATCTTAATCAAACCTTAATAGCTAGAGCTCACTAGGTGGTAGATGCTTATCACTGTGATGAGGAGGTGGAGGGGGAAGAGCTTCAAAAGTTTTCATGCTTTCTGCTTACCTACAGAAAGAGAGGGCAGATTATCTATTCCCTCTGTGCCAAAATTCAGGTTTCTGGCCTAAAATCCTGTTTTGTTGTGTTGTATCAGATCATGAAATAGTTTTGCAAAGAAGAAAAAAAAAAAAAGATTTGCAAAATAGCTTTGCAGACTGTTGCACAAGTCTTGCAAAGGTGGTTTCTGCCTTCCCTAAACTTAGATCTTGGCCACTACCTTCTCGTAGTTGCTTGGGTATTCCCACCTTTACCATCTGAAAACAGCACAGAGCAGAACGAGATTGGCTGCAGGTTACCCTGCTGGGAGCAGGAGCCTGTGCAGTGCAGGGACGGGCCATAGCCCTGCCTCTCTTGGGCTGCTGAGCAGTGGGGATCTCCTGAACTCAGTGGGGAGCGCACAGCTCGTAGTGCCACGGAGCAGCACGTTTTGATGCCAGGAGTTTGCGTGGATTTTTCCGTGTTTTTGGATCCAGGGATAGGAGGGATGCAGTTTTCATTGGCAGCCATGTCGCAGATTTAATGTTATCATTTCCCCTTCGTTTAGAGTGTGTGTGTAGAAGAGAGAACAGCTTGGTCCGAGGGCCTCAGTCTGCTTCGTGCAAATGCTATGCAGTGTAATAAAAATCCTTCGAATGACATGATTTGAATGACCCTTTAGTAATTGTTTAAAAAAACCAACAGAACAGAACTCCTTCCTGGCTTCCAGCATTTCTGTGGTGTGAGAAAAGAAACTGCTTTAGTATATACTTCTGTTGTCTGCAAATCATCGATTTCATTTTTGATGAACGTGCTTTTTTCTCTACTTAGTTACAGTAATGTTTATTCTCTAATTGAAGTTTAAAATGTTAAATCTCCAGTTGCTGATTTGGTGATAATTTTATGTGCAAAAGGAAAGGGACAAAACTAAAGGAAGAATAATGAATGTGTAAAGTAGGCTAGCATATCTTTTTTTTAAATTTATGTATTTTAATATGATTGGAAAGAAGATGATGGTAGAGCCATTTAAAAAAAAATTTTTTTGAAAGAATTTTGTTGAAAAAAATAATGAGATGGTCATGTAATATTTTATAATGTAACCAGTATAATCACATGACATAACATCAGTGTAATTAAAGTATAATAGTAATAATTTAAATGGTGATAAGGATTCCCTTTCTGGGAACTTGACTGTTCATAGGCAAATGACAAACTGTATCAATTTTAGGAAGGTGGAAAAGCAGGGAATTGGGTTAATAAGTATCAAGCTACTTGTTACTTCTTTTTCTGAGAAATACCATATTGAGTTTTAAGAGTTACTCTTAGAAATACAATGTGCAAATCCAGTTTGGAACTCATTGACCGTCTGTGCCAGAAGCTCAGAAAGATACGGATGTGCATCAGGCTCTGTGTCGTTCCTGAGAGGGATATCTGTCTATTTTGCCAGACCACATTAATTTGTTAGAATTGGCAGCAATTTAAGAAGAAGTTGGGTTTTGAGACAAGTGTAGTGAAAAGTGGGAAGCATTTTTCCTAGGCAGTTTGCTTCACTAGAATGTGTTTCTGTCATTTTAATGAATTTCAGGAAAACTTTCAGTTTATTACATCACTCATAAAACTGCAGTGTATTTATGCATCTCCCCTACTAATGTAGGAAGCACCTTCTGGCAAGAGGAGTGTATAACTGGTCCTCTGAATTTTGTGTGTGAGCATGGAAATACAAATGCCAGCATGCTGCTTTAGTAATTTTTTAGAAAGAAAAAAAATGTGTCCCCCGCCAAGGAATTTGTGTCAAAAATAGATTTAAAGTTCCTGAGCTGCTGTGACCTCCTTTTAAAACAAATAACTCTTTGTAGAATATATGTTAGAAAACCTGCTTCTGCCTTTTTAATATATAATCTCCATCCAAATCCTGCAAGTTTGAACATCGCCTAACTGACTCTCTTCTGGCAGTTTCCCAGTTCGCTCTGAGGTAGGCTTTAGGGGGATTTTTTCATGGTGAAGACACAAATTACTGGCTCATAAAACTTTATCATATATTGATAATAATTTGGTTTGCAACTCCTGTAGAACTGTCCAGTTTCTCTCTTAATGTGCTCCAATTTCTAGCTGCGTAGGACGACGGTTACCACACTGTGTGTATTAACAAGCCCAGTAAACATACCTGGGTGGAAATAAAGAAGATGGTTACAGGAGCTTCACGATCTCTGGTGTTTATATTACAGCTGGTGAGTGGCCAGCCTGGTTCAGAATACTAAAGGACAGCTCTTTATTTTCTGTTTACTTTGGATATTCTCTCAGCTCTGGCCTCTGAAAGAGAGTTAGAATAGAGTTCTTACTTGTGGAAGTGAAATTTAGCAAAACGATAAGAGTTTTACTGAGTGGAAACTCACTGTCTAGCGCTCCAGAAAAGTTTATCTGGCAGGATGGATTCTTTGATTGCAAGATGCTGTGATATCTGGGACCATGGGGTTGCACTACTGAGGCAGAAGGCATCGGTTGCCCAGCTTGTGCCCATGGCCTTTGGTAGCAGAAAAACTGATAAATAAGGAGCTTCACAAATGTAAACAAGAGTCTCAGTGCGTTTCAATTACTGCAAAACATGTATTTGTTATGACAAAGTAATGAAGTGGTGCCCTTTGTATGTTACATCTGGAAATTGTATTGGTGAGGAGGGCTGAGGATGACCCAAGGGTTGCATGGAGAGCCAGAGGTAGTTAAGTGATGTGCAGCTCCAGCAGCGTGTGCAGAGCCCGAGAGGACTGGGAAGCCGTTTCAGAGGGTCACTTCTTTAAGAGCCTTAGCGTATTTGGCTCTATGTCTTACTTAGTAATGCTGCTTATTCTGAACTTTGACCCACAATGTGGGGGTTTGTAAAATGGTTCTATAAAATGCAGCAACTTTAGGATTGCTCTGGTTAACCCCAGAAACCCAGCTACATACGAATTTTAAGTTATAACACAGAATATTCCAGTACAATCCTCACTGCATTATTTAAACAAAGGCTTTCAGATGCTTTGTAAAGGAGAACCGTATTCCATTTAAACTCAGAAAAACCTGAATTGCTCCTAATTTTAATGGGTATTTGCCATCAAATCCATGAGTAATTTTTGAAAGCTTGTCAATAGCTACTGATGTATCTGAGACTATTTACTGTAATTGTAGTTAAGGAATCGCCGAGTTACTGTCCCTGCACATGTCCCCACATGCAGGGAATATTAGAGCATCCTGCAGCAATAGTTCAAAGCACTGCAGCTACGCTGCTGTGCCAGATTCCCAAATGGTGGGGATTGGGTGCCTGCCAGCATGGTGCTCAACTGTGATAGCTTCTGCCTTTCTCTTCGTGTGGGTGTTCACCTGTGCTGCAGGCTGTGTCTTCATGCATGTGGTCAGCAGTCATTTTCTGCGGTACCGGGTTGGCAGTTCTGGCTCCTCAGCTCAGTCTGCTCGCAGCCTCTGCTGCGGGATCAGAACCAGTTTTGCAGTCTGCTTGCCTATCTCCAAGGGCTGGAGCAGGCTTGGGGCAGGATGAGGCAGGAGGCATGAACGTGCTGAACTGGAATGTGATTATATTTTCTGGGAGAGGGAATCGGCTTGGCCCAGGCAGGAAAGACTGGGGTCCTAGTGTGGGATTGAGAGAAACAAGAACAGGATCTTGCTTTGCAGAGTAAAAATGTGGAGGAAAAAAAGGTGAGGAGCTTGCATTTCCAGCTTTTAACTTTTAAAAATAGTACCTTATACAGATAGAGTTACATCTGTATTTGTATAAAGAACAAGCCTCAAATCATATATAGAAATATTCAGCTGGCATCATAATGAAACTGCACAGCTTTACGTGGTAATTCACATTGGTGACAACAATTTTAGTAACATAAACCATAAGCATGTTAAAAGGTGTCAGAAGGGACGTTCCTGAATTTGGAGCAAAACACAAAAAATACAGAGTTCTGTTCTAATTCTGCTATTTTTTTCTTAGTGTGTTTCGTGGCTTTTCTTGATAATTCTGTGATGTGGGATTATAGAGGTTTGAAGGACAGGTCTGTACATTACATTATCTGTAAGGATAATCTTGTCTGGGAGTCTGTGGAAGAGGTTAATAACAGCGATGAGTAGATGAAGTTAAGCAGCATTGTATGGTCTTATATGTAACATGGACCTTTAACAGTGGCAGGTGTTTCAACTAACCTGCTTATAACAGATCATCTTCTGCAGAGGTATTCTAGTTTCCTGCTGTGCTGTTGTTAAAGGGGACCAGCCCTCACCCGAGTCTGTGTTAAACTGTAGGATTAAATTATTGGCACCAGAATGGGAAAGAGAAATACATACACATTTTCTTTTTAACCTGCAAAAACAATACAAAATTAAATATGCTGAATATGCTTTTCTCCCTTGCATTTTTTTAAAAGTATGTATAAGAGCTCTCCTGAGCATGTTTATGCTGGAAAAAAAAAATCTTTAAACGTACAGCAGTTTAAATGTACTGCTTCATGAACTTTAACTACTTGCTGAATGACAAGAGCCTCATTTTTCTGCACCATGTTCACCTTTAAATGTCAGGAGTCTCTGGGATATTTGTAACCTTTTTTAACAGTCTGGGCTTGCTTAAGAAATTGCTAATATTTAAATAAAAATGGAGAACTTGTTTAGAAACAGAATGATCAGAAACTTGACTGGGATGGTGGAAGTTCCACCACATGCAGGTAAGGATCAGCTGAATCCTCTGTGGGTAATTTGCAGCAAACGGTGTGATCTCTGACTGGTACCATCTTAACTGTTTAAATGGAAGAAATAGATATGCTGGCACACCAGTACTAGTGGTTGAAATAGCTTTGGAGTGTATCATTAGTTTCTGAGAGCTGCTGCAAATTTGTCTTTGAATAAAGCAAATCCTTGTATTGATGTTCTTGACACACAAGGTGCAGAAAGCTGCTGCTCGATATGGTGAGCAAACGCACTGAGTATTTTAAAGTACCTCCGTTAACATGGTGGGCTTATTGCCTTGCATTGTAGCAGGATTTCCTGGGTACCAGCCTTATCAGTACTCAACTTTAAAACCTAGAAATCTACTCCAGAGTTATTTGAGTGATTTATTTGTGGTTTTTGAAGGAGCACTTTAAAGAGCAAAGCTCTTTAACAATTGCTATTGAACAGAAGTGGTTTAACACAAGAGTCGGCAATGATTTTCCTTTTATTAACATGAATGTTAAACTCTTGCTATTAGTACAAGGCTGTTAAATTTTCTGGGTTGCTGAAGCCTGGAAGGCTGAGTGTGGTCACACATGAGACCTAGCGAGACTGGGATAGCAGCTGCAAACAAATCTGTGATGGTCTCCTCTTCCCTGGGAAATAGCGTTAACAAAATCTGTGGCAGTACATTCATAATATTAATACTAAGATGAGGTTTATGAGATGTACCTTGCATCTGCAACACCCAGGAGGGCTTCATGGCAAGGGGCATGGCCAAGTCCTCGGGGAGCATCTGCAGCGATGGCCACTAGTTTGCTGCTGGTGATTTGCTCCAGCAGAGCAAGGGTCGACCATAACATGCCTGGAGAGACTGCAGGAAGTTCAGCTCTAGCCCTTGTGTTCCTGATCCCTCCAGACCAGCTGGGATCACGCAAGGCTGCAGTTTTCACAGCCTGCCTGTGCTGTGACACTACCTGTGCGGCCAAGGCATCCTTTCTTCCTGCCATCCCTCTGCTGTAATGTATTAAAAAAAGAAGCTGGATGTCGTGCTGTGCCACCGCCCAGGCATCTGCTCTCCATACACTGGTGTACTGCTGGCAAGCCTGGCCTGTGATTTGTTGTGAAAAGCTTTATGGAAATTTGAAATACGCTGGAGTCAGAATGGTAATTTTGTGTGTGTTTATATTGCTATAGAAACATAAAGAATTCATATGTGTGTGTGTGTGTGTTAGACTTTGGAATTTTTATTCAGATGAATTTTGGTAGGACTTTGTATTAGCTTTACAGTTTCCTTAAAGCAGAGTTAATTGTTTGAAGACCTTTAAGTTGCTATGTTCTTTAATTGTTTTAACAATATGTCAAATACTGATATAAGAGCTGCTGAGTATATAGGTTTCTATCATCCTCCTGCTCTTTATTCTCGTTGAGTTTGGAGTTTGTGTGAGGAGGGAGCCTGACAGGTAATGAGTGATGACGACAGCTCCAAAAGTGAACTCTGAATTTATAGACTAAAATATAAAGATCTCACAAGCCAGTGCCTATAGGGGAGCTGGAGTTGGAATAGCTTCTGAAAGATTAAGGAATTTAAGTACATGCTGCAAGCTCTAATTTAAAGAACATAGTCTTATCTTTAACACTTTAATGGAAAAGTCTTTTACAAAGTTCAGTCCAAGTGAGGAATACTACTTGTACATTGCTAGTTATTGGAGCTAGTGAATACTTCTTTATCCCATCTTAAAGAAAAGGTGTGGTCCTCAGTTGTAGTATTTTATGGAAGTTGATGAATATTTTAGATTTGCTTTTCTGTTGTTTCACAAAGTACTCCATTATATGCATATCACATTAAACAGAAGCATTTCAGCTGTGTTTTCTGCATTGAACATAAGCTTTGACTGTTTGGGAGGGGGGGGAAGAAGAAGTAACTGTGGCACATTGGCCTTACACTAAGAGGCATGAAGGAACAGAAAATGTGGATGAGGCACAAATGGCCAAATTAGTTAAAAACGAGTCTTGAGGCATGACAACTAACAGAAATCCAGCACCAAAAATATTTTTTGCTAATCATGATAGTACCCACTTCAGTTTTTTTGATCCTTGCTTGTTCCTGTAAGATTTGTAAATTGCAGGTTTTCCCTTTAAAACTGTAAGTGCGTCTCAGTGAACTCTGGGCAAACCATCCATTTTCATTGATTTTGTTGATTTATCCGTTGGCCTCTGAGAAAACCTTGAGCTAGCTCAGAGATCTCCAGTTGCTCGTAAATGGAGACTGGGATTCACAAATAATCACAGCGTGAGGTCCTGTCTTTCTCCTCTACTTTGGCTTTATGGTTTAGCACTGTTAATTACTTTCAGCTCTATTCAGACATTGCGATTGTTAAGATGATGCCAAATGTTTTCTCATTTACTGCTGTGGGCAGGAGAATATGCAGACGACAGCCTTGGATGGCTGTGGAGAGCTCTCGGTTTAAGATGCAGAGTTACTTGGGTACTTGATCCATCTGCACTGGGGGACACAGGTCTTGGCAAAGCAAGCTATGGATGAAGGGTCCATCATCTTCTCCATGGACCTCTTTGTTCTCCCTGGCTGACAGTTTGACTCCCTTGTGTGCATCTGTCCTTCCTCTGGTCATCTTGTGCTTTAACGGTCTCTGGTGTTTGCTTGAATAAATGGAGTTTAGCAGAGAACACAGTGAAAGTGCAAACATAGGCATAGATAAGTAGTCACAAGGACTGAGGCCTGCCTCTGGAGTATGCTGCTTCTCTTAAAAAAAAATTTAAAAAGGGGGGAGGGGGAGCAGGGAGAAATTCGTTGAAGAGGAGACTTGGATATGTTTATTCCACTGGAAAATAATTCTTTTGATCTTCATGGAGGTGTGTGAATTTAGGAGAGAGAAGAAAGACAGGTAATTTCTCGCTGATTTTCTTTTCTAAAGCAGAGCCGCAGGCTTTTTTCCTTCCCCCCTTATTTTTTTTTCTTTATTATCATCAGACATTTAATTTATCTGAAATGTTCCAGTCTCAGTGCAGCCTAAAAGCATTCAAACTGAATAGCATACACACCTGTCAGACCATGGGGCAAATGATAAGGGGATGCCAGTATATGAACCATAGGAATTAGCTCTTTGATGTATAGCTTTAGAGCTAATGGCACCTCACTTATCTTAGGAGAGAGCATTTGACTGCAGACAGTTTTGTAAGTTCCCATTTGTGTTGGCATATTTGTTGCTTAATTTGATTTATTCCTTGATTTTTTTTTATTACATGCAAATTCAGCTGCTGACTCTTTTTCCCTAATAATTTGAAATATTTAAGTTATGTACATCAGAACAACAAAACTCCTTTTCACAGAAGTAGATTAAGTGCATTAATTCTTGATCAAGCTTGTCGTCTTCCTTTGAATTCAGCACGTCCTTTAAGTGTTAGAGTCCAGAAGCACTTTAAATAATATTCAGGCTGTTGTGCCTGTGCCCAAGGACAAATGTAGCACAGTTACTTGGTCCACTGTGCTAGCCCAGAGAGGGATGGGATGAATGGCTGGAAGCAACGACTTCTTAAACTAACCCAGCTAGACTTTCAAGAGCATGTCTGATCATGACTTTAGAAACATGGTGAATACTTAATATAACTCAAAACCTGTGCTGATTTGTATCGTAATGAACATTGATGCTAACCAAGGAGCGTAGACGTGTTTTATCTCACCAGAGAGCAGCACATATACCATGGCTGGTACACTAGTCATTTCAAAGCAGTTATGCAAGGTGTTTCCTTCCATGTTTGCAGCAAAGTCACTCCAGTTCAGCTGTGTGTTGACCTAGAGAAGATAGCCTCTAGATTAGAAGACAGTCAAACATCGCTTGTTGCTGTGTCTCAGCCCTACATTAGCTTGGCTCTGTTACAGTCCAGTTTTTATCTTGTTGGCTTTCGCTGCTGCTCTTTCCTCTCATCACCTTAGGAAGAATAGCGCTTTATTAATGTTTCGCTTCTTCCTGGGACATCCCTTGCCGCTGCCCATTTCTGGGGCTTCTACCTGTGTAAATCCAAGCTTAAGCTTTTTAGTATGGGTTACTTTCCAGTTTCACCCCCAATGCATCTGGGTATGTGGTATAGTGTAGACAAACCTGAAGTGGTCTCTGTCTCTGCCTTTTGTCTGCCCTGGTTGCCAGTGATGCTCTCCAATGTAACTTTGCTGCTAATGTAGGAAGATGAAAAACCAAATTGGTTCAGAGAGTATCGCATGAGGAAGAAGCACATGTCACTTTGCACAAGAATTGATGTTGTCGCTGCCAAAGCCATCAGACAAGGATTTGCCGTTATCAGCTTTGTCAGTTTTCATGGATAAGAATTCTGAGTGAGACTCTGACAGTAACACCTGCACCTCCCTTTGTGCGGGCTTCACATCTGGAGCCGGAGCTGAGGATGTGCATTTTGGCCTCCTAGGTTTCCAGGTGTGGAGTCGTCTTTTTTTTTTTTTTTTTTTTTGATGCTTTGAAACCTGAAGCAGCTGTGAAACCCAATAGCATAGGTGAGCCGGTAACTGTAGCAGGACTAATTGTTGCTAGTGGTTTGACTTGCTGTGTGAAAGACAGAGAAGTTGCTTTCCACATATGTTACCGCTGTTTATGGTCAGAGTTTGTTGAAAAACTGTGATGGCAAATCCAGTAATGTACAATAGTCAACGGTGCTGATGTGCTATTTTGCATTTTGTTGTGGAGCATGCTAGAAAGGATCAGGGGCAAGAGCGAAAGAAATATCTCAGTTTTAGTTGATGATATAATGTTTCATCTGCCACAATAATTCCTAACTCTGACTTTGTTCAAGAACTACTTTTGATACTCTTGTTCCCTGAAGTAGTCACTTAAGTTGTATAGCAGTACTACCAAACAAAGCATGTAACAGTATATGATGTTATCAACAATGTAACTATAGGGATAGTCAGCTCAAATGAGTAGATGCCTTTGCAATCTTTGGTACAATATCAAGCTACCATTTTAAAGACTTATTCCAGCATTAGCAGTTGCAGGGTTTGTGGGTGGAGATGCCTGAAGAGTTACCAGTTAACTTTGTTAGGCTTAATATAATCACATGAATTTGTTAAAATGTTTTATTAAAAATGTCTGAGGATAAATTTTTTATGAAGCTTTCTTTTATGGGCCCTTCATTTGCCTTGAAAGAGCCTTCATGTGTCATTCAGTAAACCTTCAAACTTTCTGATACTAAGTATTTCAGTAAAGCATATTTAAGCTTCCATAATAATATGGAGTAATAGGACTTCAATTGATATTTTTACTTATCTGTAGTTTGTGAGTTTATTTTGTGAATTTTTTTCTGTTTTAATGTAGGCGTTTAGATGCTAACCATATTACTGCCATACCAGAAGACAGTTTTGAGGGTCTGGTGCAGTTGCGTCACCTCTGGTTGGATGACAACAGTTTGACAGAAGTTCCCATCTATCCGCTGAGCAATCTCCCCTCTCTGCAGGCGCTAACGCTGGCTCTCAACAAAATAACGCACATTCCCAACTATGCATTTACAAACCTTTCAAGTCTTGTTGTTCTGTGAGTATTTCCAACTGTATTTCGTAGGTCACTTTCATTATCTCATCAGTTACAGTTTTGATTAATCTAGGTTGGCACTGAAAATGGTGTTTTGTTATGTTTTAGCTCAGTTTTCTAGTATCAGCCTGTACCACCAACACAAGATGATAATATGTATATTGGACCACCTACTGAAGGCTTGCTAAAGACTTTCTCCTAAATAGAAAGTCAAACGGGTATGGGTAGTGAGATTGCTCTATGTTTTTGTGACATCTCATTTTAGTAATGAATATTTCAAACCAATGGTTGTCAGAGAAGGCTTTCAGAGATACTAAAAGACAACAATATTTTCTGCCACAGACCGGTTTCTGTATAGTCTTAAAAATCATGCAAGAATGAGTATGAAATGTTAGTTTGATTTATGTTTAAATCCTATTTTTATCACACTTCTGCACAGAGTGTAAAGGTTTAAAATAGGTTGTCTTGACTGCAGGCACTCTATTCTGTTCTATATGAGGATGGAATATTTCTGTTTGGAAGGGAATGACATTTTTCTGCATAATAACCCCGTGCAATGTTTTTTCTAAACCATTTAATTGTCTTGATTTCACAGAAATATCTGCTGATTTGTTAACTTTGTGAAATCATTAACTTGTTTTCATACTTGTTCTGTTTTTGTTTTTTTAGACATCTTCATAACAATAAAATAAAAACTATAGGAAAACACTGTTTTGATGGATTAGACAACCTTGAAACCTTGTAAGTATGCTTCTTAAAATTGTTCAGTGTTTGTCTCGTTCCCAGCGTGATTGAGGTTACCCTTCTGGTATGGTGAAGATTTTCTGAATAAGGCTTGTGTGCACCACACAACACATACCACCAACACCTAGGCCCAGCTCAGGTTTCGGAACTGAAGGCTTGTATCAGTGCATTGCTCCACCAAAACTAATTAACTATGTTGAGAAGCAGGTAAATATTAGCCTAGGTGAAATGTCACACTGGATGATGTTGCTCTAATGCTCCTAGCCCTGATTTAGCTGATGTATCTTTGCATAGTACTCTACTGAGTCAGAGAAATATATCAGGAGTGTTTGCATGGCCCTGTTGGTGATAAGGGACAAATATTTTTCTCAGATTTACTGTAGGATTAAGCATATTTGCAATACACTGCCAAAACTGTTCTGTGACAATAGGAGGTTTCTCAGAGGGCCCCAGTAGGCTGTTTCTCCACTGTTCCTCCCGTACCGGATGGGCACCACTGCCTGCCCAGGAGGCTGTTGCTCGCATGTCCCTGTGGCTCCTGCAGGCTGGTAGAAAACAGCCTGGCTCCTGGCTGCCAGCCTTTTGTACAAGAGAGTCACCTGAGTTCACATCAAATACTAGCAGATACTGAAACAGTGAGTCTTATATTCCTTTGGATAAAAATGGCATGGGGGTGGGAAGCATCACTTTCCCTACGCCCTGTGCCTGTTGTCCAGTTCATGCTCCCCCCAGCACTGGGTGTCCATAGCGGCCAGATCCTAGCTCTGCAGTACTCCTCAACCTCCAGAGTGCCTCCTTGGTGAGAAATGGCTTTTGTCCTACATTCCTCATTTCCCTTCAGCTCACTCAGTGAATATCTGATAAGTGGTATTTCCTTCAGAGGTGTATTTTGTTATGCTTAGGAGAATGTTAAATATATAAAACAAATTAAGGAGGGCAAGGGCAAACCAGTGATGACCACCTCTGTTAATGTGAGGAGTTTAGATGAGTCCAGGAATGCTGCTTACTGCAGCTACCTTGCCATTCTCTTAGAACCTCAATTTAGTAGTAATTAGGTGCTATGTAAACATGCACAGCTGGTGCAAGGCTCTCAAAATGATTTTCCCTCTCATGAGGAATCCCTTTAGCCAGAAAAAAGGCCTCACTGGTCTTGATGTTACTACTAGAGCGATGATAGGTTAACTGAGATTTCAACAGATCCCTGTCACCCTGTGATTTGGTGTGGTGAGATCTTCCTCTGCTTCTGTTCAGTATTCATAAGTGGTTTTGCCACAGGGTTTGCTATTGCCTAATGGCTTAAACTTTAAATGGCTTTACTGTTTATTGTATAAAACCTGAAAGAAGTTTTCTGAGTAAGCTAATAAAGAGTAGTCATTTGTATCTACTTTTTTAAAAAAACTTTGAAATGTTAGTTCTTTTTCATGTGAATTCTGCTGAAGAAAAATCTGCGAAGTGTTGAAAAATACTGACCTTTGCTGTAAGGAAATGTCATTTGAGTTAATGTGAATAATCTTCTGGATAATTACTAAATACTTTACCTAAGTTAATAGCTGGTTAATAGAGCATGTAAAAAATTAGAAGACTAAAATGAAGTTTAAAATCAACTTATTCTATAGTCTAGTTAAAGATACTCTGAGAACTTTTTACTTTAATTGAATTGTGTTAAGTAAAGATTATTTTAACAATTCATGATCGCTATTAAGAATTTTATCATTTTCCTGCTTTGTTTCTTGTAGAGATTTAAATTACAATAACATGGTAGAGTTCCCTGAAGCCATAAAAGCACTCCCAAGTCTAAAGGAGTTGTGAGTATTACTTACTATCCCCTTTCTCCCAGTTTTCTTTCTCCTTCTCATAAATGAGAGAAAATGAATTCACAGATTTAAGAATGCTTGTTTCATTATGCAGCAACCTAGATCAGATAAAGTTATGCTAAGTGATGCTATAATTAAAGGGAAATATAATCATCAGCTAGAGAGGCAATCTATTGAAAATGAGTTACATAAGCAGGCAATTTATTCAGAAGAACCATTAGCATAGATCTTAATTGTGAGCTGGTTTTGGCCTCCAGTAGGAGAATTAAGTATTCACTGATCACACATGTTTTCTCTGTCCCCTCCTGAAGAGGAGAGGAAGAAGAGAGAACACACGGGATCATGTTTTGGACAGAACGGTTTCTTTCTAATGAAATATTTTCAGTTTAGCTGATGTGCAGTAGACAGAAATCATGCCTTCCAAGCTAAGTTTGACTTGCTCCTGTTTAACTACAGTCCTATTTTTGGCAGGACTGGGAATTGAGTAGGTGTGAAGAAAATGGCTATTGGTTCAATCTACTGGCAGTATATTTTTAAATGTTGATTTTCTTCTTTGCTAATATCTCTAGGGGATTTCACAGTAACTACATTTCCATAATTCCTGATGGTGCGTTTGCAGGAAACCCCCTTCTAAGAACGATGTAAGTAATTTTCCTGCATCTATTTTTAGTCTTTAGCAGACAGTGACTGAAAGAACAGCGATTGAAACATGTTTTTCATTTCCCAGACATTTGTATGATAATCCTTTGTCTTTTGTGGGGAGCTCAGCATTTCAGAATCTGTCAGATCTGCATTCCCTGTAAGTATCGTCTCTCAACTACATAGTACAACAAGTAAATATGAAATGTTGTGGCAAAGAACTCAAAATAACAACATTTTCTGACTGCTTCTTATCTTAATTTTTTTGCAGTAAGCTTTTCTAAACATTGTTATTGCTGGGAAAATCCAGTTTCTTGAGAAGCTCTAGAAATCTGCTCTACAGTGTTTTATGTTTTCTCTCTCTCTTTTTTTTTTTTTTTGTTAATCTTTGTTACCTTGAATAAGACACAACCTCAGGCAAATGCTCAGGTTCTTACTTAAGCAAACTGCAACGTGTGCTAGGTGGTTTTTGAACAGGGATATACATTGTGTGAATGTTTTGCAGGTTAGTGCATGCACATTCTCAAAAGCTATCAGTTCGGGGGGTGACAAGAAGGCAAAATGGATTGGGACTTCAGACTTTGAACTGCAATCTACCTAAGAGCTTATGCCTTTTTCATAAATATATTGATACAGCTCTTTCCAGCTTAATGAATCCCAGTTGTCCGCTAATGGATGAATAATTAATTACATAAATTACTTGTATAAGAAGCAGTGTGAAGACTATCTTCATGTGTAAAAATTTAAAAGCAATAAGGATGTTAGAATGTCTCCTTAGTGAAAACATCCACCTGAGAGCAGAATTGAATGTCACTTTTTTTTTTCTTGCATAACAGTTTACAACTAATTTTTGTGGGTTTTTTCTAGTGTTATTCGAGGTGCCAGCATGGTGCAGTGGTTTCCTAATTTGACAGGAACCGTTAATCTGGAGAGTTTGTAAGTATCTTTCACAGAAATAATTTCCTATAAATTCTTGAGTTTGCCTCTTGTGAAGTGATTGAAATATGATTAATGGATCTGGAGAGCAAGTGCATATATGTTCTTTTCTAGTTAATAAATGTAATTATATCGCTTTTCTTACTGTCATACCTGGGTGCTGCTTAATTTTTTTTTAATAGGGTAAGCTGACAACACCCTGTGAAAAGACCATTGATACTAACCCCCCCAATAGAAATAAAAACCAGAAAGGTTGGCCTCTTTAAAAACAAACAAACAAAAAGAATTGGTGGGTGAATCTAGCACCCCAGCAGCTGGGGCACCATACTTCTGCTCTTGCATATGCTTGTTATACCATCTATCATCAATAATGAAGCTTTTTTTTTTCCACAGAACTCTAACAGGGACCAAGATAATCAGTATTCCTGTTAATTTATGCCAAGAGCAAAGGGTGCTACGAACTTTGTAAGTATACACATTTTCATCTGCATCAATATGTTTTGAAAGAAATTTAAAGCAAAAGTATTGCATAGAATTGCTCATCCTAATAGTTCTATCAAAGTTGGAAATCTGATTCTGGTTTCTGGATTCTTCAAATCAAGACTCATGGCAGAGTTGGTTTCATGCCTTATATTCCTGAAACAGGGTCCACTTTAGGCACTGTATTTCTTTCATATGTTATAGAAGATATGTAAAGTGGTGCTGTTGAATGGCTTTTGCATCTTCAGATTTGTTCTGCCACCATTCATTCTTAACAGTAAACATCTACAGTCAGAGGTTAAGGAAGAGGTAAGAGTAGTGTTTTGACATTTTGTGTTTGAGAACACAGGAGAGAGCATTAGGAACCAAGGAAAATGGAGATAAGGATTAGGAAAAAGACAGTAACACAGAAAAGCAAAAGAGAAAGCGCAGTAAGGATGTGTTAAAATAAATGCAAAAAAAAATTAGAAACTGGGAAAAGAAACCATTGTGGGGAGAGGCAAAGCTGTGTTTACAAAGGATATGTGTAGGAAACTTTGTAATGAAAGCAAGTGCTGCAAAATGGAGGAGAAAATTCTTCTGTTTTATAGAAGAAAAACTTGGAGGAAAGCATGATGAGGTAAGATTTATTTTCAAATGGCAGTTTGTTTTGAGCAGAAATTTGAAGAATGTTTGGAAGATTCTATTCTCCTTTTGTGCTTCATGGAAAATTCTGAACATAAGGAGATCCCAGCACACTAAATCAGAAGTTCCTCCAAATTCCTTCATTGCATGCCATCTATCCTGTTTATCCTAAAAAAATAAATTATCAATAAACCTTTTTAGATTACTACTCTCAGAATTCAGGGAATTTGTACCGCATGGTTTTGGGATAGTCATATATCTAGATGCAGAGCTGAAAGCCTATAGAATAAAAAATGTTGGTTGGGAGGGGGATCTCATGAGCTATTGAAGTCACTACAAAGGTGCAGCCTGTTTCTCTGTTACTTTTCAATTGCTGAACGCTAATTTCAGTTGTTAATATTTGCCAAATAGAGAATTTTGGCATTAATTTTTTTCCACACTTACTTGCTTTATATCGCTGGCTGAATATTTCAGGAAAGTAGAAAAATAAAATAAAATTGTTCACTGAGTTCAGAGATAGAAAGGAACAGAGATATTGAAATGTAGTTATTCAAAGAGTTACATGAATAGAGTGAATAAAAGGCAATGAATCAGCATTTTACAGAGTTGTACAGACAACCTTCTGCTATTTACTGACAGTTGCAAGTTATGTCTTTCTACATTTTTGTGTATATATGTATAATCAAAGTGCATAGTGGGGTCAGTTAGGATGACTGTGGAGAGATCACACTTGTGATTCCCTTTTTGATTTTCTCTTAACTGCCCTTAGTTTTTCTACAGAATGTTATTAATGGGAAGATTTTTCTGCCAATCTATTTAATAGTTACAAATGATGAGATGTTTCAAGTAGAAGAGAGTTGAACTAAGCAGCTTTCTTTAATTTTCTGTTTTGAAGGGACTTGTCTTACAACATTATAAAGGACCTCCCAAGTTTTAAAGGCTGCCACTCCCTGGAAGAAATGTAAGTAGAAATTCATGTTATTACCTCTTAAATATGCTAAGTCTAAGTCTCTAGAAACATTTTTGCTTCATGTTTGATTTTAAGTACAAGTCTAAGATAAAGGCCAGCGAGAGATACTATGACTATTTCATGTGAAGAGTGTGCTGGACAGAGAATTCAGCTACTTGTGTTTTCCTCAGTTAGCTGAAGTTTAATTGTTCCTGTGGCTCAGAAAAGATTGAATCCTTAATCCTGCATTTCATAGTAGTATTGCTATACGCATAAATAGAATGAGCATTTGTGTCTTCCGTCTTGTGTCTTCTCTCTTCCACTCTTCTTCAGTTCTCTTGAACCATCAGCCTATGCTTGTGTAAGATGTGTTTTCCTCTAGTACCTGTCAGACACATTCAGAACCCATCTTTGCTTTTCCTTATGTCATTGCTTTAAAGCTCCTTAAGCTTGATTTCCAGACTCTATGCAGTTTTTCTGCCTGCATATGTTACTACTTCTTCCTCTGCTGCACTCAAGCTTCTTTTCCTGTAACCAGAGTGGAGCTAATAGACTTCTCACAGTCCTTTGCTGTTATACTCTTAATATCTTCATGCTCCAAATTATACTGGAAGTATAATTTGCCCGTTAGCTCTTGAAGCGTTTGTCAACTCTTCCCTTTCATAAACACGTGTTCTGAGCAATGAAAGTGCACCCAGCATTAGAATATGCCTGAAGTTTCCCTGCGGAATTAAGTAGATTTGTTTTAAATCTCAGTATGACTTTTGAAAGCTGACAAAGTGTTACTTTTAGCTTGGAAAGAATTCAGTCTGCACTAACAGTCTCTTCTAAATTAAATGAGTTGTGAATTGGGATTGAGCAGAGGTGCCACAAAAGAGCTTCATGGTTGATTAGCATGGCTAGTGTGAAGTGCAGAGCAAATACCTAAACAGTTTGCCTGCAAGGGGAAACAAGAAAAACCTTGCCACTGGTAAAGCTAAATCTGTGTATTGGCAGACACCAAGCTATCCCTTGGTTTGAAGTCAGCCCAGTTTGCCAATAAAGTTCTGTTTATTCTTCTTCACTTTGCAGTTCCTTACAGCATAATCAAATCCATGAAATCGCAGAGGATACCTTTCAAGGACTGTCCTCACTTCGTATTCTGTAAGTGTACATACTTGCACGCTGAGTAAGGCACGATAATGTTTCTGATTCCCATGTAAACTGATGTCAGCTGCCTTACCAAGGGATTTGGCTGCTACTGCACCTGGCTGACTGGGGAGAGAGGAAATGGGAGTGTTGTTTGGCTTTTCTGTCAAAAGTCATCTTACATTTGTCACTTTAGCTTTTTTCTCAGTACAGTGGCTGTTACAAAGGTTTGATGAAACTGCTAAAATAATCTCGTTTGGTATTCATTGCAGCGACCTCAGTAGAAATCGGATCCATCAGATCCATAAGGAAGCTTTCACCACTCTTGGAGCTATTGTTAACCTGTAAGTAAGCTATTTAGTGCAGCACCATCCTCTATCTGTCATTAAACTGCTGAGATAGTAAATGTTCTTAGCTTAAAACTGGTATGTGCCCGTGGAATGTTTCATCTCTCTGTGGGTCACAAAACCTCTCACTAGCTGAATGTATCCAGAGCAGAATTCTTGAAAGTGCCTGCTGCACTGACAGGCATTTGCCAGACCACTGCCTCAATGTCAGATGTTGAAAAGCCTTCCTACTGCCATGAAGTGTATGCCATATGATCTTCAAACTTACTTTGTAACACTGTCTTAATATTCACATTTCAGAGACTTAAGTTTCAATGAACTTACTTCAATTCCAACTGAAGGTCTGAGTGGACTGAACCAGCTTAAACTTGCAGGCAATTCTGAGTTGAAAGAAGCTTTGGCAGCAAAGAACTTTGCAAAGCTCCGGTATGTTGGTAAATAATGCTACAGAGTGCCTTGCTTATTTTCACAGTAACAAGCAACATTACATGAAACCAGCTTAGATAATATTCATGACAAATAATCAAGCCTTTTGCTGAGTCCTGTAGGGCTTTAATGTTGGAATATATGAAAGGGCACTTGAGTATGCTGGTACAGAAGCCATTTGCAGTCAATTTTCTTGGTACCTTTTATATTTTTCCTTCACTGCTTTTCAGGCAGATATCATCTGACTTTAGAGTAGTGGTTTGGGTGGATTCCATTTGTTGTTGAACAGAGCACATCTGTCTTTCGGAGTGTGGAGGACTGGAGCAGATGCACAGGTGTCTGATTCTATAATCACCACACTTTATACATATGCTGTTAGTTCTTGGAGGCAAATGTTAAGAGTAACAGTAATCATTCAAATGGAAACCTGGTGCTGATTTCAGTGGGAGGTGGATCAGACAGTTATTAACTGCTTTGCATTTTCAAAGATCTGTCTGTATATTAGTATTTCAGTCCTAGGAATAGGACAGAAACAATAGGAATTGAAATTGAATTTTCAATCAGCTAATAGGAGTTTTCACATCAGCTTATAGGAATTGGAATTGAATTGAAAACAATAGGAATTGTTTCCTATACCATCCAGTGGAAAAAATGAAGGTGAAGGTATTGTTAAGTTGTGTAAGGCCAGCAAAGGAATCTGTGTCAGGCCTTAGCAGTCCCATGGAAGCAACAGATTGTTTTTTAGGTTTTGACCTGTGTTTGAGAACTAATGCCTTGAGAGGTCCTCTGGACTAATGTTCCTCCTGAATATTTACAAGAACAGAACTCAGGAACAACGCTGCAGATACCTGATGTTGTAGTCTTGAGACAGAAAAATTAGCTTCTGGTCTGCTATTATCTCATTGTTTATGTGGACTTTTTAAAACTCTGTACACAGCTGTACTTCTCTACCACGATCAGGAGTCCCATTCCTGTCAAATGCACACATTAATTTAAAAAAAAATCTTATTTTGGGGCCTCAAAATGAAGAGTGAGAAGGAAAGATGTAATTTTTAACATTGTGATCATCTGGGAATTAACTTTCTTACAAAACAGTTACCTTCAATTAACTTGCTCAATTATCTTTCAGTTTCATTAGTGTGGCAGTGCCACTGATCAGAATTTGTTTTGTATGTGGAGTAAAATGAGTAGTAAAGAGAGCGAAGCATCACAGAATTTTCTTTGTACTCTTTGCAGCAGACAAGACTTGGGCATCACCTGTCCTTCCTCTCAGTGCAAAATTTCACCAGAAGTGGTTACAACTGATCCAATTTGAAATAGTTTTTTATTAGCAATTGTGGGGAAAAAAAAGCTTCAATTTTAGTACTGAAGTGTGCCACTCGAATATTTTTAATACATGGTAATCTTAACTCAAGTTAAAATGGGTAATACTGTTTGTTCTGTCTGTGTTTCAGGTCACTTTCTGTACCGTATGCTTACCAGTGCTGTGCATTTTGGGGTTGTGATTCTTACTTAAACTCTAATGCTGAAGATTCCAGTCACCAAGATCAAGGTGCCTTGATGGATCGTGAGAAGGGTAAGTGTTTCACTGTACTAAACTGGCAGTATTATTTAGGGCCAGGCTAGACTGAATAACCGTGTATGTTGTTGTCTTTCAATAAGGCAATTTGGAAACTGTAAATCTTTATAGGGATACAAAAGCTGTCTCTGAAAGTGCTTAGCGGTTGCTTACAGACAGGTGGTAAAATTTGCCTGTTTAAGAAAAAAACAGATTTTTTTTTTTCTTTTAAATTCTAGGCTGCCAGTATTGTCTCTGTCGTTTTCTGCCAGAACAAAAATGTTTTATGCTTCTCAGTATTTTGACCATCCTGTTCAGAAGGGGCTTATCCTTCCACTGTATACCTCAAGGTCCATAGGTCTTTCCCCTGCTTATAAAGTATTGTGAATAGCTAGGACAGGCCGTAGTAACTCAAACTGCTGCCCCGATTTCCGCACTGAGCGTTCGACCTTACATGGCCAACCAGAATGGCTTCACTTGTGAAAGGCTTGAATGTTGGTGAAGAGTTAGGGCTTTGATCTTTCAAAGGACTACCATTCTAGGCAGCTTCGCTGCATTTCACTTCACTGCACTCCCCTCCAGCCTTCCCCTTACGACTAACCTGTTTTTCATTTTTACTTGGCTACAGCTGATGCAGATGTTCTAAGAAATGAGGAAAATGAGGAACTGGGACAGACTATTATTCACTGTACACCAGCAACAGGTAAGTCTTATAATGTGCTTTAGCCGCATTGTGAACTTCAGTCATGGTGTTATGCAAATAGCTGCCTGCAGAATTACATGTTTCATTCCTCGTAGTCATTCTGTACACAGAAAATTAAATTCTACAGTGCTTAGGTGAAACTTCATTTGATGTCAATGTTGTTTTGGATGAGCAATCACAAAGATCTGGCTCAGCTTTGGACTGCACAGCACTACATTGGAGAGCCATGCTAGGAAAAAAACCTGAAGTTTGTTTCCATTAGCACAACGTATGAGACTGTAATACTTTTATTTGGAGCTTGCTGTGTTTAATGCACTGTTCCCTAATTCTGTGTTACTCTTGCCAAAGAGATGGCTGTGGAGCAGACTGAATGACTCACCTGTTCAAGGAGAAGTCAGCCTGTGCTTTAAAAGCTTAAATTGAACTGCTGTCATGGGTGGTTTTAACTAAGCCTGATGTCTTTGCAGGAGAAAGGATGAGCAGTGCTCATGTGTTCTGTTCCCCAGCCCTGTTATAGCAGAATTAATTGACAGCAGAGGGCTGTTACAAGTAGCTGGAGCAGGCAGTAGCATCTTAAACTGCTACAGATATTTGTGCAATGAGTAGTCTTACTGGCGTACCAGAACTGCTCTGATTCAGACTTGAACAGTCCAGGAGTGTTGAAAGTCTTTGATCTTTGCAAACAAATACTCTCAGCTTTGTTGCTGTCCTTCTGCTTATCTTCCTTGAACTGCAAATTTCCACACACCATTCCACTCAGCTCCTAAAGCACTTGCTGTGGTGCCTCCTACTTCCTTGTCTTCTCCATGGGCTCTCCAGAGGATTCCTTCTATACATCTTGTACCCTGCTGTTTGCATGAACAGGAACACATAGATGGGGGAACAGTATGCTTCCAGTGAATTTATTTCTGGATAAGCAGGGTTTTTCCAAGTCTTGCTTCAGTCTCTTTTCCTAGACTGGTATTTTACATCCATTTTGAAAATCTGTGTGTTCTTCATCTTTTGGGCTAGCTCCAGTTTTAGTATACAGAGTATCACAAGGTTTTCTTGATCACAGCAAAAAAAATTGTGGTCAGAAAGTCAAATATATATTATTAATGTAACTGTGCGTGATCTGAACATTAATTTGACCAATAGGGCTTATTTGCATTTGATCTCCTGCTCACAGAATGAGAATTCAGATGGGGTGTTACACAGGTTAAATCTTTAAAGCCTTTAGCTCTCTGTTTTTGCCCATGCCGGAGATGCTGTAGCTCTAAAAGGAATGAAGAGCTTGTTTTACAAGTTCACAATTTGCCTTGTTTTTCACCAGTCCCTCCCATACTAACAACTTGTTTTCTATGCCATGCTGTCGTCTGGTCATAAGTAGGACACTCCACCCACCATGTAAGTTCTGAATCATTGCTCATCTCGTAGATCCACTTTCCACTTTGCCTAATGGCAGGAATGGAATGCTGAACAGTGGCACTCGAGTGGCGTAGCACTGAAAGCTGTGAAACTTACCCTTCTGAGCATGAATTTCCCCCGGTGGGCTGCGAATATTAGTGAGCAAGGAGGGTAACTTTTAACACTGAGGATAGTTAGACCTTGGGAGAAAGACAGGAAAGTGTGGTGGGTTTTCTTTGTCTAAAAAGACCTCACTGTGCAGCTACTAGACAACAGGCTTCAAATTGATTTTGGAAGCACAGCATTGATGTTTTTAAATTTCATAAGTAGGAATTTGTTTTTATTTTTAAGTAGATTCAGCTTGGCAAGTATTTCTGCATCATGTTAATGTGCCGTAAAAATAATTATTCTGGTAAGGATGTCTTATTAAGAAAAAAAAGGGGATTTTACTGGTCCAATAATCCAGTTAGCACCATTGTTTCTTTCCCAGAAATGGAGCTTCCTTGTTTAAACAAAGATTTTTTGGGTTGTTTTTGACGTGTTAGTTCAGTAATCTCTGGAAGTTCCTTTAAGACTCGGAGATTTTTGCAGAGACATTTAATCATTCTCTGCAGTTGCTCCAGCCTTCACTAGGGATGTGTTGTTCTTCCCTTCCACCTGCCTAAAGGGAAAGCATGAGCTGCGCAGAGCTGGGAGTCAGGGGCTGAGCCCGGCTCAGAAGCTCCAGCCCGAGGTGGCAGCACCATTTGGCCTTTTTCTGCTCTGCCTTCAGCTCCCAGAGTGCCTGACTGCAGGGAGAGATCCCCAGCTATTGTGCTTTGGACAATTAGCAGGGCCTAATGGGGATGTAGGAGAGGTTAAACTCTTCTAATTGTTACTTAAAATCAGTAGGATTTCCCCGTGGAATAAATAGCAATTAGAAGGATTAGAAGGGTAAGCAGATGTAGTGACCTTTTATCCTTGTCTTTCCTCATGCTATTTTGCTTATTGGCTGTCTTTTATTATTTAAGCTTTTTTCAAGCGGCAAAAGAAGAAGAAAAAATTAATTTTTCCTATATGATTTTCCAAGTTCACAGTGCCTTTCAGTGCTGAGGGTGGGGAAGGGGACTTGTGGCGAATTCCTGTCTGCATTAAAGCTGATAAATTGAATTTGTCAACTGCTTTACAGATGTTTCTTTGTGACCAAAAGTTACTCCAGAAGGCATGTTTGTGAATCAGCTTTTGAGAGAACATGTTATTTCTAAAAAATCCTTTCCCCTTATAAGTGGGTTGTGAACATTTGCTTTTATTTTTTTACCAGCTTTTAAAATGAAGTATGAAATCTAAAGAAAATAAAAGGTATTTAGGTGGCACTAATAAAAGCTATTTTAAGTAGCTAAAAGGTAATTAAGTTTGTTTAGCTAGCTCATTTATGCAAAGTATTCTCAAGTGACTATTCACAGTAATTATTATTTCAGGCATAATTAATTAGTAAATAGCTTCAGCAGAATAGTTTACTTTGAGCTGACCTATTTAGCAGTTCAGCTGTGTATTCATGATTTAATGAGGAGTGCTCTTGTAATACCTTTTGAAAATCTTGCTTATTAAGGCCTGATTTTTTTTCCTAAATTGGTTGTCTTTCTGTTTGTGTTTTCTGTTTTTTCTTCTAGGTGCTTTTAAGCCTTGTGAATATTTATTGGGAAGCTGGATGATTCGACTTACTGTCTGGTTTATTTTTTTGGTTGCTTTGTTCTTCAACCTGCTTGTCCTGTTAACAATATTTGCATCCTGTACTCCATTGCCATCTTCCAAACTGTTTATAGGCCTGATTTCTGTGTCTAACTTATTTATGGGAGTCTATACTGGTATTTTAACTTTCTTGGATGCTGTCTCTTGGGGAAGATTTGCTGAATTTGGCATATGGTGGGAGACAGGCAGTGGTTGCAGAGTTGCTGGGTTTCTTGCAGTCTTTTCATCAGAAAGTGCCATTTTTTTCCTGATGTTGGCAGCTGTTGAACGGAGCTTCTCTGCGAAGGAGATCATTAAAAAGGGGAAAAGCAATCGCCAAAAACAATTTCAAGTTGCAGCAGTTTTTGCTTTCCTGTGTGCTGTGGTAGCAGGATGCTTACCACTTTTTTATAAAGCAGAACACTCGGCATCACCTCTTTGCTTGCCCTTCCCCACTGGAGAGACACCTTCGTTAGGCTTCACAGTAACTTTAGTGCTCCTGAATTCATTAGCATTTTTGCTAATGGCTATTATCTACACTAAACTGTATTGCAACTTGGAAAAAGAGGACCTCTCCGAAAACTCGCAGTCCAGCATGATTAAGCATGTTGCTTGGCTAATCTTCACGAACTGCATCTTTTTCTGCCCTGTTGCGTTTTTCTCATTTGCACCGTTGATCACTGCAATTTCTATCAGCCCTGAAATCATGAAGTCTGTTACTTTGATATTTTTCCCATTACCTGCTTGCCTGAATCCAGTTCTGTATGTATTCTTCAACCCAAAGTTCAAGGAAGACTGGAAGCTGCTCAGGCGCCATTTGACCAGAAAGAACGGAGCGGTAGCAATTGCCGTCAACGCTCAAGGGGGCTGTGTGACGCAGGATTTTTACTACGACTGTGGCGTGTACACCCATTTGCAGGGTAACATCGCCGTGTGTGAATGTTGCGAATCGCTCCTTTTATCCAAGCCCGTGCCCTGTAAACACTTAATAAAATCACACAGCTGCCCCACGCTGGCAGTGGTGCCTTGCCAAAGGCCGGATGGCTACTGGTCAGACTGCGGCACCCAGTCAGCCCACTCCGACTACGCGGATGAGGACGACTCTTTTGTGTCGGATAGCTCAGACCAAGTGCAGGCCTGCGGCCGTGCATGTTTCTACCAAAGCCGAGGATTCCCTCTGGTTCGTTACGCCTACAACATACCGAGAATTAAAGACTGAAAAGGCTTTTTGCCGTCAGCCGTTCTAATAGAGGTATAATGCTTCGTAGACTGTTGCCTGCTTTGACCTTTTGAGCAGGAAGCACTTTTGTAATCATCGTTTAGTGTCATTTGTGAAGAAGGGAAGCGGGCAGTAACTTCTTGAGCCATACATTTAAAAATAATTAAAGAAATAAATCAATTGCCCTAACTGTAAATAATTGGTAAACCAAATTTGTTACCCAATATTTTTACTCTTTCCACGCAATAGTGGCTTTTTTTTTACAGTTTTTTTCATAGTTTTTTACATGCTAATGGTGTGTTTCCACATTGTACTCCAGTTGTACTTTGCTTCTGCTGTTGGCAAGGTAAGTTCTGTTGATTTTCTTTTTTTCTGCCAAAGCACAATATAAAGGACAGCTGTTTAATGTTAAAGAAATTATTTTTAAATGTGACTTTTCTATAATTAAGCAAAAAACCTCTCTTGCTAGCTTTGTATAATGTATTCAGCATTGAATCTCAGGATGAATTCTACTGCAGGGCCAAAAAAGGGATTAATTCTCCCATACATAACTGTGACAGCAATATAGGAATACCATGTTTGTTTTGTATTTCAAGCCAAGGTTCAATTTTAAACAAAGGTTTTGTTGCAATAAAGCACTAGTAATCCACAATATTTGTAGCCTATGAAATAAGTATATGAACAGCTGTCAGGAATAATAGGCTTGGACACAATTTTCCAGTGATAATGCATTACTTGAGGTGAACCACAGCAACTTTCTCCAGTATTATGAAGTTGGGTTACGCTGTTGGAAGGAGCATCACTGCACTGGATGGGTATTAGCAGCACTGTCAACATATACAGCTCATGTCTTTACAGAAATACTGGCAAATACTCTGTAGCCTGTTGAATTTGACAGCACCCCAGTAATATCTATGTATAGACTGAGATTTTAGCAAATGGAGGGGAAGCAGAAAGCAATTTTGCAATAAAAGCATTTTTGCCAATTATTTTACTGAGAGTGAAGTACACTGTGCAAAGTCATTGATTTTTAATGTAAATCGGTACATTATCTTTAAACCATTCAAGTCCTGAGACCCAAATGATTTAAGTACAATCAGTGATCTATTTATCTATATATGTTTTGAAATCTGATCAATACAAGGCTATGAATGCATGATTAAGTAATTATGTGTGTTTCTTCAACAATACACTAAATCATGAGCAAATCCACTGCCATCCCCGTTTCTCTGGAGACATTCTCATCAAGATTTAAAGCTAGATTGCTGTTTTGAGAATTAAACTGTATATACTGTTCATACAATGAATTTTTATCTTTGTATTGTAAATTATTTGATAGAACACATGATGGGAAATGTGGCTTCAGTTCATTTTGTTAATTAAAGCTACCTCCTAAACAATAGTGGCTGCCAGTAGCAGAATGTTTAAAATGTGGTTTATATACTTTTTGCATTGTAAATAGACATGGTTGTATATTGTCACTGTAATAAAAACAGAATTCTTGTATATCAAAATCATGTAGTTTGTACAAAGTATGGGAGGATTATTTACTATACGCTGTTAATTTTGTAAGCCAAAATATTCACATGTAAAAACAGAAGAGAAGAAAACCAACTCAGAGTTGTTAATTCTTATATTTACACTCATGAATATTACATCTGCAATTAGCATGGAATGTTACACTGAAAGCAAATAAAGGGTACATGAATATTGATTGGTTATTTCTCTGTTTGTCAAAAGTTAAAGCTTAAAATGGTGCACATGTAAAAATGAAGGTAACGTGTCATCTGCTCTCTACTGCATGTGCTGAGAGTTTCAGGAGAGAATTGCCAGCAAAGTAAGCAAGTTGCCAATTCACAAGTGGATTTATGATCTCGGACTAATGCAGACTCTTGGTGTGCAAAAGGTTAAAACCTTCAGATCAGCTTTTGCCCTCTTTTATAAAGCAATCTCTTTAATAAAGACATTATGATGTATTGTATCTGAGTTGAAATGTTTTTTAATATGGCTCGGAAAATCATACAGATTATGATTTTGGTTCTGATACCATTTCCATGCTCAAGACTTGTGGAGGCTTCTTTAGACAGTTTTTTAAGAGTCCCAGTCTGTTCCACACTGCCTCTGTTGGTCACAGGTAACAAGAGTACTTCTAACAAGACTACAGTAAATGTCAGATGCCATTTCATAATCAGTAGGGAAGGAAATCCAACCATCAGTTTCAAACAATGTTCTTCAGTATGGATTTATTTATTCTTCTGTTTTACAAATAAGCCTTCACTGAAATGCTATTAAAATGGTCAGATGCAGTCCATTTGGAGTTAGAGTATTTACTTTATACATCGGTATGTTTTTGAAGTTACAGTTGCTAATGATTATTTTTTAATGCAGTCAGCCCAGTGTCTTCCAACACACAGGTTTTATCTGCTGGTAGAGGTGAAAGAATTACAGGCACTGGCCTGTAAATGAACCTGTCAGAAGCAGTGCTGCAAAACTTGTCTGTCTCAACATCACCACGTGCCCAGCACCTACGGACGATCACACAAGGAGCACCCAGAGAAATCCAGGTGCCAGGTACTTAATGCCTCCTTTGCTGTGTCTTTGCTGGACCAGCTGATCTAGGTAGCAGGGCACGATGCAGTGTGCAGATGTTCACAGCTGCAATAGGAAAGCCGTCCCCTGAGAACTTGCTCCTTCTTGCTACTCCAAAAGCGGTATCAGACATGTGGGGACAACATGCCTTAAAGCTGTGCTGTGCTGGTAATGCGTGCAGCTTTTCAGTAACCTCTACAGGTGGCTTTCAGAGCTGTTGCCTGGGCAGCCACCTCCTCAGCTAGGCAAAGCTTCCTAATTTCTGTTTTGATACTTAAACAACTGAAACTTCCCAAGTTACACTGTTCTGGGGTGTCTGCAGGAAATAAATCCTCTGATTTCCTAAAGTCTAAAGCTAGCTGAAACTTTCAGTTCTTAAATGTCACATACCTTGCTTCTAAGCCCCTCTAAACAACTGTCCTGAGCTCCAATGTTGGATTTAGCAGAAAAAAAGAATTTGCTGCTGACTTTATTTAAAGGAAAACTTACGGCAGGGAGAAAATTTTTATTTGTTTGTTTTCCTTCCTCATCTGCTCTTATGAGGAAGCATCTTTCTGCAGGGAGACAGTCACAAATAAAATTGCTGGAGCTTTCGCTAAGATATTCCCTACCTTTTTCCCCATTAAGAGTAATTTCTTATGGACAGCTGTTAGATGCCTCTGTAGCAGTTTGCTGGTGAGATCTCTTAATTTGAAATGGAGCTTTTTTGTTCTCTTACAGAAATAATGCATCTACTTAGCAACTTTTTGGTCTAGATTGCTTTTTAATGCCCTTTTTAATTTATTTCCAGTAGACTTTCTTATGTTTAGTTATAAATTTGCTCAATAATTTTAAAGTTATATGAAGATGCTTTTCTCCAATAATTCTTTTGACTTTGATTAGTGTTTTTAAGCCTTCTGTTTTAATTTACAGGGTAAGAATTTTTAATTAAAAGGACAGTGCAGAGTTTGTTCTATATGTGTGCTCAGTTTAATTTTTAATTACAGATGGTTTTGATCTTTTACTGCTAGCATAAGAAGTTTATTTTTAGTTAGAGATTTTTCTAATACTACATTTCACATATTGTATAGTACGATCTGACCGATTTACTCGTAGTGCTAGAATTCAGTTGAAGAGAAGTAAATAAGGAAATTAATGAAATCTGAAATGGGATAATACATCACAAATTACTGTTTTCTTCACTGTTGTATACTGTAAGATCTTGGAGGGTGAATGGACACGTTTCATATGTTGCATTCTTGGCAATACACTATTATATCATTTAGATTTTTACCTAAGAAATACTAGTTAATGTTCACTGTGGCATTTCCTATAGGGAAGTTATTCAGATTTGAGGGTAACAAAATATGAAGTGTCTCACTGGTTTCTGGTAACAAAAGAGTAACCTGTACATGTCTTTTGAAAATTGCAGCCCAAAGTGAACAACTAAATCTGTTAGTAACTGAAGCTTTAAAAGAGATAAAGACTTTATTCGAGTGTAAACAAGATAAAGAAATGAAGGCTGTTCAAAAGCAGCAGGGCTGTGATTTCCAACTAACATAAAACAGCTGAGTTGTGGACATCCTGCTGTTGATTCAGAAAGATGGGATTTGAATATAAATGTGTTTCCTGGAGTTCCTGCACATTTCCCTAAGAGAAATTCTCGCCTTCTCAAGGCCTCACTCCTTGAAAGCAGATGGCTCCACATCTGCAATGAACAGAATCTGGCCTGGGACTGCAGTGGGTACAGTGTATTGCAAAGTTGAGAAGGAAAACTTGAAGCAATCCAAGACCTCTCAGATTTCACATCCTCTAGCCAAGCAGAACTACAAATGCAGGCACAAAAGTAGCCACTAGACGGGTATAGGCAGTGCTCATTCAGCTTCAGCACCAAATGTGAGCCAAGTAGCTTTCTTCCTCGCTGCGATGCCTGCTGCACCATTTTTGCCCACACTGGAAAATCTGGAGACTTGGGAAGACTTCTTAAATTTGACTGCATTTGGCTCGTATTTTCTATTTTGGTTTGGTTAGGGTTTTTTTCCAGGTTGCAAATAAAATTAAGATACACATTCTTCAAGCTTAAGGCATGTTGTCTAAGCCTTAGTTTGTGCCTAAACTTAGTATGGCTTTTTTTTTTCCCCAGTAGAATTATTTTTATGCTTTTTCTGTGTTCCTGAATGCAAGTGTGAAACTAGATGTTACATGTGAAAGCAGTCTTGCCTGATACTGTTCATTAAAGCTGGCTGTATTAAGTTGAACTGAGGAGTTTCTAAAATTCAACTATTTCATAAAGAAGAGTTTGCAAATTCAAATATTTAATAGAGTTGTCAAATCAGGGTAGTTAGTGATTCAGGGTAGTTGATTTAGCCTTGAATTTAATTAATTTCTGTTTGTAAATTGTCTATAAACTGCTTTCTTGACATCATTTTATGTGTGAAATGGTTTTCAAATACTGTGGATAGTGAATAGGGATTACTTTTGAGCAATTTGTCAGGAGCATTTGGATGTTTGGACACACAGATTAGCATGACTGAACAGACAAAGTATAGGTCTGTGAATATATAATTCTGTGTTTACTCTAAATTTAACTCCCTGTTGCTACGTAGCTTAAAGTACTTATTCCATAATCTGAGATGGTGTTGGTTCAGTTAGCACTGAAAGACTGAATGTAGTTTTTGTCATTTCTTTGGTAAGAAATAAGGCTGATTTTTCACAGTGGTAACAACCTTAGGGGTGTGTGTATATATTTATTCACTACACTCAGTTGTTTGTGGCAATTTTAGTGCTTCATCATGTCAGTTTGATTTTGCCCACAGGCTTTAGCAGTGTTGGCACTTAATTCCTGCCAGGGCAGATGCTTTTCAGAGGCAGTCTTTCCTTCTATGGCACGAAGTTCGCAGAATTAACATATTGCTATGAAGCCTGTCCTTGTAACCTGCCATTTGTCTGCTTGTCAGTCCTTCTGTGGCCATTGGAGCTGTGTTACCTGAACCTGCAGGATTGTTGTTTTAATCCCTAGTACTTTACAAATGACATTGTTTAAGCTCTTACCTTGCCTGTATTAACTAAGGCACTGTGACTGGAGCAGGACAGAGTGGTAGGAAGAGGAATAACAATGATACTATTTTATACTTTCACTTCTCTTCAAAGTTACATGTGTCTGCCATTCCAGTAACGATGCTTTAATTCCCTGAAAGGTGAACTGGCCTTTGCTGCCCTCTGTATATAGACAATCTCAATGTGTAAACTCTGGTACCTTGCCACAATACTAAGGTTTGTTAATAAAAGCTGTTTGCCCAATTCCTGTTCTTGAATCCTCAAGGAATTATCATTCTGTATAATAATACAGAGAGGGAAGAGGAAGACTTAGAAGTCTGTGTTTTTGGCAAGATTGCAGCTGGCTGCTGCCTTGTCTTGAGGCATCCATTTCATGGTTTCTGGCCATCCCAGATGAGCAGCTGTGGGGCTTCATCAGAACAAGAGATGCCCAGTGCACTGAGCTCCAGAATTCCTCAATTTGGTGACACACAACTTTTTAAATTTTTTTTCTTCCTTCTTCTATTCATTTAAGACTGCCAGGTTTTGCTATGAAATAGCCTTTAAGGTTGGGGGAGGTTTTCAAGCCTTCCTAGGATGTTTTGAAATTACTTTGGTCTGTAGCTTGTTGAAACACTTGGAAGTTTTCATGCTCACCATGACGTGGAGCTTTGCTCACAGTGCTTGTGCACTAAACAACTTTTCTACTTCTTTTACTTCTTAGCTGCCTGCAGCACATACACGGATGTTCACATACGTGTTTTCTGTTTAGCAAAGTTGAAGCATTCAGCTAAGAATTCAGCCTGATTTGGAATTTTCTTGTCGCAACTTTACTTGGCATAAACTTTAGGTTGTAGTGATGTTCTGTTATCTCCAATATTTGCATCAGCAGCTTAAATTATTTTAACGGGTGTAGTTTGTTGGCTGTTATAGACTGTAGCTAGTAACACTTGAATCTTTATTTCATGATGGTAAGCTCAACAATCTACTGCAAGTGGCTAGAATTATTTTAACATCACGAGTATCAGTTTGCTGCACAGGATGTAGTCAATATTATAGAAGTGCTTACTTAGATCAGAGATGCATTCAGGCCTTTTTTTTGGTATTTTTCAGCTTGCTGGAAAACTGTTCCAGATGATCTGTTGATTATCAGCACTTGTTATTAGTCATAGGATAACATTTGGTTTTTCCTTACAGGAACCATAATAATATTTCTCCAACCTGCCAAAATGGCAGTTCCCATGAGATCGTAAGCCAAATTAAGAAGCTCCACCACTGAAATGGGGAAATCCCTCACAGCTCACCTCTGCCTTTCCCTTCCTTCTGCTTTGTGGCTGTGCACTCCTGGCGCTTCCCTTGTTTTGGCCTCAGCACTTGTCAGACGTCTCCCTGAGCTTTAACTTGCTCAGACCACAAGTTACTTGGTCAAAGGCTTGGATGGTTTTCTACTACATCAGTAAGGTCTGCGGCTCAGTGAAGGGTACAGTGAGGCAGAAGGAGGGAGAAGTACATGCCTCTGAGAGGCCAGAGAGATGCAGCCCTTTTGGTAGGGAAATTATGGACTCTGGTGCCTGTCAGTCTGGAGCCCAAGCGCCAAACAGCCGTGTCAGAATTCTCGAGTATGATCACTTGGGTATTCTTTTGGACTGAGTTGATGATGGCACTGAAATGCTTCCCAACTCACGGCACTCATTTTAGGTGGTGCACACACAATGGTTGCACAGGTTTGATGGCCTTCTTACATCACTGAGCCAGTGAAATTCAATTTTTATGGTAGATCAAATGCCACAAATTACTTTCCCATTTTAGACAAAGCATTTTTAAATGACAGCTTATTTTTCAACACTAAAAAGATACTTCTTGTTAAACTCACCTTCCTGGAGATTCCTTGTAAGAACAATTATATCAATACAGCAATCAAATTTACAAACACTTCCAAACTGTTATTTTAGTGTCAGTAATGCTTCTGCTCAGTCAGCCACAGCAAAATTGCTCAAGCTATAAAAACCTACCCACTGCTAGTCAGTGATTATCTCCTTGGTAAATGAGATTTGAAGGCAATTAAAAGCTTTGGTGCTTCATATGATTGAGATGATCCTGTTTAAGGGTTTGGCTAAAAGGCAGTTGCAGTGGCCCAGCATCAGCAGGGAAGAGGAACGGTGTTCCTGGGCTTTGGAACCATAATGGAGTACTGACACTGTATCCAGGAGCAAACAGGAAAGGACAGGAGTGTATGAAAAAAAAACGTTTATTTAGAACAAATAGTTATAGACTCAGTGGAGAATTAACTGGACACCATTAGCATAGCAGAGCTGTATAAAAAAAAAATCTTTAAATCAGAAATACGGTTCTAATTGTGGGGCCTGAAATAGGACACTCCAAACAGCAATTTCTAACAGCTAAGTCAAAGCTACCTTCTGACAGAATCACATACAGATGAGGTTGCCAGTTTGTGTTTACTGACCTGGTAAATGTGCAAAAATATTACAGCTATAAACAGTTCATATAAATTAGGATATGACAGTGTCAGTGATCACTGTGGAGGTGACCAAGGCCAGGTAGGCAGGCAGTGACAGGGCCTGCTGCTTTCCCTGTGCCGGAGTCCCTCCCTCGTCCTGGGAGGCCTTTACTTTTACACAAAACCAATGTCTCTTTCCAGACACTGCCTC
>NW_010175241.1:0-8774 GCF_000695765.1 Mesitornis unicolor
TGGCCAGGGTTTAGTGGCCGGCCCAGCCCTATACGACAACACTGAAAACCCGGCCACCGCACCCCACAGGACCCCCTTGGAGTGTTAAGCTTTGCCAATTTGAGACCACCACCTCCACATTCAGCACAGCATCTCCACCCCGTGGTGCTACCATCAGGGCCTTCAGCTGTCCCAAAAGGCGACCTCCACCTCTCTCGCTTCACTCGGGGCTCACCTTCAGCCCAGGGAAAATTTAGGAGATACCTACACAAAATCTGTCTGAAATAAGCTTTTTGCCCTCTTATTTTGCAGTAAACCCATTTGGAATCAAATGTGAAGGGATGGCGCCTTTTTCAGGAGAAATCACCCGCGCGCCACTTTTCCCAAGGAACTGAATTTTGAGAAGAAACTTCTTCTCAGTGAGGGTGACAGAGCCCTGGCCCAGGCTGCCCAGAGAGGCTGTGGAGTCTCCTTCTCTGCAGACATTCAAAACCCGCCTGGACGCCTTCCTGTGTAACCTCATCTGGGTGTTCCTGCTCCGGCAGGGGGATTGGACTGGATGAGCTTTGGAGGTCCCTTCCAATCCCTAACGGTCTGTGATTCTGTGGTTCTGTGATTCTGTGAATTGGGTGACTTCTTCATTTATAATGGAAAAAGCAGAGGAGCAGAGTTTGAGCGGCGAGCAGGGAAGGACACGGGGCTGTGAAACACAGGTTGGATCATCACTCATACAACCTCCCCCGTAAAATCATTTAAAATTCAAAATATGACTCTCTAAAGCTGCTTTGGTACGTACCGGGTACACCAGTGGTAGCTGTGTTTAACTAACGCTAATAAATATCTTTTAAATTAAAATGCAGGAAAGCAGAATGTGGTTTCTGGCCATATGCTCCTCGAGTCGAGTAGTAAGTGAAAAGTAAATCCTGTGATAAATAAGAAATGTATCAGTCAACATCTCCCGACAGCAGAAAGTGTCAAAAATTAGGAGTCCAAGCAGATGTAGAACCGACCCGAGAAACGCGTGTTTATAGAAAGGGCTATGCTATATTGGGAAAAAAACCCCAACTTTTCAGCAGTAACTGCAAAACAACAACAAAAAAAATAACCAAAAACCATAAATATGTTAAATGAGATTTCAGGAGTTTTAAGCGTGGGCTTTCTGCCCGATCACTTAAAGGACGATTAAAGACAATTATTCAAATCTCTTGGATTTGCATCCTCGTACACCACGCTCAGATCCGCTCCCACGAACACCCAGCACGGGACGGGGGTGCCAGGACCCCCCCATCCACCACCCCCAAGGCTCCCCCCAGGGGAAAAAAGCCTTTAAATCCATTTATTTATTCATATAAGGCCAATTCCCCATGATTCGCCTCCAAAATTCATCCCAGCCCTGCCAAGGGGAGATGCCCCTAATTCTGCCTGGGTTTGCAGTAGAAGCCGCTCCTCTTCCAGAGCAAGGAAAAATCAGCTTTACTCCCCAAATACCTTGTAAAACAGCCGACTTGTTTTACCTGAGGAAAAAAAACAGGGAAAAAAAACCCAAAACCCCAACGACCACAACCTACTTTTCCCCCAAAACTCCTTCCCAAAACCAGCCGAGTAATTTCCGGCGCAACACAAAACACACGGCATACAGCTTCAAACGCGGCCAGCAGCACCCGGCGCGGAAAATTTCACCTCAAATAATTCAGATTTGGCAACGGGAGAAGCAACCGAAAACCGGGCTCGCAGAGGAATGCGCCATAAAAATAACTGCGGGCCTGCCTACCTGCGCTGTCTGGGGTTATTCACTTCAGAGCGGCAGAAAACGCAGGAAGTGCTTTTTTTTCGGTAGCTATTTTTTTTCATTTAAACAAAGGGCAAGACATTGACAGTTTCCTATTCAATTTTCATTAAATAGCGGAGGGGGGGGGAAATAAGAGAAAAAAAGCAGCCCTGCGTCGCACTGAAACATCTGCAGAGCACAAGGACCCCTAAGGACGCCCGTGCCCCTGGTTTTTTGGATCTTTGCTCAGACGCTGGCTGGCCCCTGTGTCACCCCCCACGTTGTCCTTCTCACCCCCCTCAGCTCAGCAATGTACCCCAAAGTTTATAAAGAGCAGGAGGACGGGTGAGCCGATGGGTGAGGGGGGCACCCCAACACCGACCCCAGGGGTCCAAGCTGCAGTGGCTTCTCCCATCCCCATCCTCTGCCCTTGCCCACCCCTCAGGGCCGCCTCCTGAATTTCCCACCGGGGAACAAGTTGCTTGAGCCGGAGGAATGCGCTGCCTATTTCCTCAGCTGCAGTTTCCCCTCAAGAAACAACCCAAATAACAATAATGATGATGAATAAAAAATATCTGCGAGGGGGAAAGCTGAGCTGTACCCAAGGCATCTTCTCTGGTCTCACAGCAGAGCTGAGCTACGGGAGCGAGGGTCCCTCAAGGGATCTGCCAACACCCCTCATCCTGACCACAGGGCAACACCGCCAAGTAAAAAATCAAATTATTTGTGAGGAATTTCGCTCTTTTGGTCAGCTCCATGGGAAAAAACAGCGCACGGATGGGCCGAGGTTGGTGCCACTCCCTGCAGCAAGGGGGAAAACCCGGCAGTAAAAAAAATATCTGAGATATCTGAGATTTTTGGACCTTGGAGATGATGATAGCGGGAGTGTTTGCTACCTGAGGTCACCAGCAGAAAAGGGCAGTGCTGCCATCCCGGCCGCAGGAGCACGTGCGGCTCCTGCAGAGCCTGGGATGAGCTTCCCAGTGGGCGAGGAGGGTGAGGGAGGTGGTGGTGATGGGCACAAACCAAACTGGGGACAGATGCTCAACAACTCCACTGCCGGAGCGTGGGGACATCTGGGTCCTGGTGGCACCACATGGACACCATTGCTGTGCAGAACAATGATCTCATTTGGGCCCTGACACAGCACCCGGGCAAGTCTCCAGCGTGAGCAGAGGGTGCTCATTACTCCCAACCATAGGCATTAATTAAGCCAAGCTTTAGAAAGGCTTGTTCCGACGTTGAGATTTCCCAGGTTTGCTCATGGGAAGTTGACTGGGACCTGCAGGGACACGGCCCATTCCCAACACCCCCAGGTTGGACAGACGGAGCACCCTGACACTCGACTTTCACACAGAATATGAGGAGCTGGAAGGGCCCTCTGGAGCTCCTCCAGTGCAACCCCACCAGAGCAGGATCACCAGAGCAGTCACACAGGAACACGGCCAGGGCTTTGGGTGTCTCCACACAAGGAGACTCCACAACCTCTCTGGGCAGCCTGGGCCATGCTCCAGAACCCTCACACTCACAAACTTTGGCCTCATCTTCAGCTTGAACCTCCTGTGCTCCAGCTTGGGACCATTGCCCCTTGTCCTGGCATTGGCCATCCCAGAGCAGAGCCTGGCTCCTTCCTCCTGACACTGCCCTTTCCCAATGGATCCCCAGGAATGAGGGCACCCCTCAGTCTCCTCTGCTCCAAGCACTTTGAGACCCAGGGAGCCATCAACCCCACGTGGCTGCCCTGAAGCCCCGTGCCGGAGCTCATCTGAGCAGACCAGAACGCAGGAGGTTTGCTGAGCAGCCACCTCACCCACGTGAGCATCTCCACCACATCTATGCATGCAAATAAATGCTTTTTAGAGACAGTTACTCAGCCTAAAAAGAAATCAGAGTGGTTTCCACATGGGCACACAGCAACACCCAGGCTTGGCCAGGCCCCCAGCCACATCCCCTCTTGCTGGTGGCCAGCGTCCCCAAAAGGACACGTGTCAAGGAAGACCTTACGGTCACTGAGGGCAATGATGCCACAGGATCTCTGTGCCCACGCAGGGACACCCAGGACCTCCCAGCACCAGAGAGCACCAGGGCTGTGGAGGAGTCGCTCCCCAGGGGAGCCAGGGGTCTCCTCCAGTCCCACCCATGGAGGTGTGGAGCGAGCCACCTCTCCCATACCCATCCCTGCAGTACCAGGGATAATTAACAGCTGCTGTTCCTCACCGCTCACCTTCCCGCAGGTTCCCACTCACCGCCAAGCCACTAGGTGCCTCCCAAATACCAATTAGCACCAAACACTAACGAGGAAACCAGCCAGGAGGTTGACGAGCCCCACGCAAAGGTCAGGCCGAGCACGGAGCAGCCGGGATGGGGGCGATCCCCTGCGCTCCTGCAGCTTCACTTCTGACTGCACCCGGGGGCCCTCTCCACACTGATTTCAATTCTCTTTGTATTGGCAGGAGAATTATTTATCTTTTAACGTCTTTCTTTCTTTCACCCCCCTCCATTGTTTCATCCTGCAGCTAGCGGGGCTGGGTTTGCTCAAACTTCTCCCCAAACTCTTATCTCGGGCAGACAAAGTTGCGGCACGGAGGTGAAAATTGTCAGGAGGCGAATAATAATAATAATAATAATAAAAATCACAATTAAAATCTCGAAATTATTCCGTTTCGTTGTGTTTACTTCTTGTCTACGGTTTATTATCTTTCCATTTTATAATCTTAATTTAATAACCTGGGTGCGCTGCCCGCATCCGCCCAATTTCCGAGCTGTCTCAGTCACTCGTAATTACAAGTTCTCCTAAAAAAAGTTGCAAACTGCAAAGGTCGAATCCCTGCTGGAAACGGCACCCACGGGGCTTTGCTGCCCGCAAACACCAAAACCGTGGAGGCAGTGAAAAATCCCGGCACTAAACCCCCACCAGTGCTCTTCCCTCCTGACATGGGAAAAGTCACAACTGCCTCTGAAGGACGCACGGTTTCGGTGTCACCCACCCCGCGCCACCGCCGGGCACGTTTAGGGGCTGCTTTAGAGCGGCTGGCTCTGAGCCGAGGGAATATTCATGGGATTCAATTTTATGAACTTGCCGAAAGTAGCGGTAGAATCTGTGCTCTGAATTTCAATCTTCCTCCCGCGGCAGCCCAGGGAAATTCAAGGAGCACGCGGTCGCGGAAAGAAACCAAAGCAAAGGAACATTGAAGAAATTCTAACCCAAAACTACAAATGTTCAAGCGAGTATTCAAAAGCTTCAACCTGGCATACTCTTTTTTTTTTTTTCCTTTTCCAAAAACAGTCATGAAATTAAAATTCTGAATTAAATCAACGCAGCAAATTGGTCTGGATTTAAAGACCTACTTCATGATTACAAGCAACTGCAAAGTAATCAAAATATTGTTCCCATCTCCTGTTGCTCGGCGCTCTCCTTACTCCATTCTTTAGGAGAAAAATAATCAAATTGAGGGTGAAGAGGAGAAAAGGCAGCGCTGATTAATTCTGAACTCTCATACGATAAAAGCTGGAAAATAAAGAGTGACCGGGCAAAACAACAGAATTATCTGCATCGAGCAAGTTGTTTACAGATGGTATGAGTTTCCCAGCAAAAGAAACAGCTGGAAATATTTTGAAAGAATAAATGTATATGGAATGAAACCTTGGGGGGGAGGAGAGGATTATTATTTTTCACTTGGGGGAAAAAGAAGGGGAGAAGGAGCCATGCGATAGCGTTTCAGAAATCCACCCATTTTTCCAGGTTTCCAATTTCACAGGAAACTCTGAGGAAATCAATTTTTTAAAAATCCCGTTACAGGCACTTTTCCAAGCTGATGAAACAAACACATCCAACAAGCTATGAGAGCACACGGAGGAAAAAAAAACAAAATAGGACTTATTTACAGAGGGAATCCCACACGTTTTACTACGGAAGAGCCGCTGAACACATTTTGCTGAGGCGTTGGGGAGCAGGCCCATCTCTGGGCTGTGCGTAGGCAGGCTCTGAGTCTCCTTACTGAAAGGTTTCTTTTACTGAAAGAGTTGTCAAGCACTGGAAGGGGCTGCCCAGGAAGGTGGTGGAGTCCCCATCCCTGGAGGGGCTCAAAAGACGAGGAGATGTGGTGCTCAGGGACATGGTTTAGTGGTGGACTTAGGGCTGGTTTGACGGTTGGACTCTGATCTTAAAGGCCTTTTCCAACCAAAACCATTCTATGACTCTATGAGAAGTTGACCAGGAACAGGTTAATCCACCCCAAAATAAACCCCTGTGCAACCACAGCAAGGGCAGGGGTTGAAGACACACGGGGATGAGCACGGCCTCCCGGGCAGTCCTGGTGAGGAGGTGCTGGTCACAGAGCTTGGCATGGTTTGGCCAAAGCAAAGAGCAGCGAGGAGACGCCTCAAGCTCTGCGGCAGCAGGACGTCCACATCCAAACACACCTGCGGGTGCAACACGGCAACACCGACACCACACGGGAGCATCTTCTGTCACTGGTGCATGGTAAAGCAGGTCAGGAACCGGAGAGACAGATAGCCCATGTTTATGTATGTGAATGTGTATGTGTATGTGGTTTTATATGTTTATATGCATATGTATAGGTGTGTATGTGTATGTGTATGCGGTTTTATATGTTTATATGCATATGTATAGGTATATATGTGTATGTGTATGTGTATATGTGTATGTATATGTATATATTTTTTGTATGTGTATGTGTATGATATGTGTATGTGTATGTGTATGTGTGTGTATGTATGTGTGTGTATGTACATGTGTATATGTATATGTATATGTATATGTATATGTATATGTATATGTATATGTATATATGTGTGTATATGTGTATATGTGTATGTATATGTATATGTATATATGTATATATTTTTGTATGTGTATGTGTGTATGTGTATGTGTATATGTGTATGTATAGGTGTATGTATATATTTTTGTATGTATATGTGTATTATATGTATGTGTATGTGTATGTATGTGTGTATGTGTATGTATGTGTATATGTGTGTATGTGTGTGTATGTGTGTGTGTATAGGTGTATGTATATGTATATGCATATATGTATATATTTTTGTATGTGTATGTGTATGATATGTATGTGTATGTGTATGTGTATGTATGTGTGTATGTGTATATGTATATGTATATGTATACGTACACGTACACGTACACGTACACGTACACGTATATGTATACATATATGTGGCACCTGTGCCATCAGCTGTTGTAGATGCTCAAATCCTGCTCTCTAAGCATTAGAAAGGATGCTGGCAAAAAGGTGGCCAAGCCTGTATCTACAGAAAAACCATCTCCAAACTGGGAACCTCCCGTCTGCCCACGAAACCTCAAAGTCCCATCGCTGCTTCCCAGCGTGAGAAGGACAGAGACTCACCCTGCTGGTCCCTCAAAGAGTCTGTGACCTTCAAGGAGCCCCAGCCCAAAATGTGAAGAAGAATTAAAACCAAAACCAAAACCGAATCCAACTCACATCAAGAGCATCCTCAGAGGACTGCTCGCCCTGGCGGGACATCCATGGGCCGCAGCGCTGTGGACGCTGGAGCCAAGAAGCGCCCCGTGATGAAGCACTTCTTGGAAGAAGCTTTCCTAAGACTAAAACTTTGCCCTTCAAACCTGCAGAGGCTGTGAAGCGCATCCCAGAGGAGCTGCTCCACCTCATGGTTAATCCATCTGTGGTCTCTGGGCAGAACTGTGCTTTTTGGAGCCGTTTTTACCTCTTTTTTTAGTAAATTTTGGCGAACGTTTGGGGTCCCTCCGTAATTAACAGCCCTGCTCAGAGGCAAGGTACTGACGATGTTCAGCTTAAATCTAAGGCGTATAAGATCATCCAAAGCAGAAAATTAGTGATGCAAATGGACAGCTGGCACTGGCAATATATAGATATGTTTATATATTATACATATATAAAATTTAACCTTATAAATTTTACCCTTCCGGCATTTAGAGATGGGTCAGGAGGCTGAAACTAAACAAACATTTCCCGCTGGGAGGTTAACTAGGGGCTGCCACTTCTTCTCCTGTTTTGTACGATTGGCTTTTTTTAATAGCACGAAATGGTGGTAATTTTACTTTGGAAAGGGAAAAAGGAAAAACCAAAAAAAAAGTCAAACCACACCGATCTAAAAGTAAGAAGAGGGGAAGGCACACAGAGCTGGACGATTTTTTTCAAACTTAAAAAAGAGCAGTAATTACAGAGGGGGGAAATTCAGAAAGAGTTTTAGCCTGCCTGGCTCCCTCAAAAATGAGAGAAAACAGAAAAAAGCCAGAGAAAAATAGTAAAAAGAAAAAAGAGAAAAAAGAGAAGGAAGGGGGAAAATGCAGGAAGTTGGAGAAAAAAGCAGGCTTAAAGTAGAAATCTTAGAAATTCTGCTTGCAAAATAACTCCCGTCAGCCAACCACAAGCCCTATAAATATCACCAGATCAACTCCCCGAGCAGATATAAATCAATAAATAAACAAACAATCCTCCGAGATTAAATACAAGGGAAAAAAAAAAAAGAATGAAACCAAAATTAAAAAAAGACCCAAAAACACAGAGAGCTGCTCCCAGCAAGGGCGGGCGGCTGCGCCGGCTTCCCGGGAACGACGGCAACTTGGAAAATAGGAGGAAAAACAACTTTTCCTGGGTACTTTTAATGCTGCAGCAGCGACCCTGCTGATGAGAGAACCCAAATATTGCCCCAGGGCAGGGGTGGTGACCCCGCAACCATCGCTCTGGGGTCCCCAAGGCGGGCAGGGCACCGGGAGGAGCGGGATGCCAGCCCGCGCCATCGACCTTGGCTTTTTTCAGTCCCAAATCAGCGTCTCCAACCATCGGGTGGACTCCAGAAACCGATTTCCAAGCATTTTGCATGGGACAAACATCACCCGGCCCTGACCTGCGTGACCTTCAATTCTCTATAGCTCACGGAGCTGAAAAAAATGAGGGCACGGAGCTGCAGGGGAATGATTTTCAGGCAAAAGTGGAGCCACAGCGAGACCGACCATTGCATGGATTAGTGTCACTTCTGCTGA
>NW_010175241.1:8805-20416 GCF_000695765.1 Mesitornis unicolor
AATAGAACATGACACTCATTTTCCACAAGTGGAAGTGCCACAGTCTGACATTTAAAATTTTCTGATTCGCGCAGGCAAAATATCCGTCCTATTTATTTTGCGAAAGCAAGAAATGTAAGATGTGCTCGAAATCTAAACGCCGGGTTCTGCTCAACTCAGAACTATGCAACCCAAAATTATGTTCTTTCTCTTCGGCTCAACAAGAGAAATTAAAATCAATACCTTTTTCTTTTGGCTCAACCTGAAAAGGAATTTTTCAATTTGTCAGCGCTTCAAGGAAACACCAAAAATGCTACTGCTCCCCTCGGGTGCACTGCTTCCCACTCGGACCATATATAACTCAGCAGCAGCCATGGGTATTCTCTGTAGGAACCGGTTTGTACCCAAGGAACACGGTACACCACAAATTTGGGGACTGGTTTAAAGCACATCACCTCCAGTAAATTATTCTACTGAATATTTGGAAAATTCCTTCAGCCCAAGAGGGTTTTTTTTGCACAAGTGTGGGATTGAAAGTGTGGGAGGCAGTGACAATTCAGGGTAAAAGCCTGGTGAATACTGGGGATCGTCCTTTGCTTTGTTGAGCAGCCAACTTCACTGGGCTATCTCCAGCTCTTCAGAAGTGCCACACATCTCCTGACCCGTTGCACCACATCCCTGAAGGAGTGAGCAGACACCCCGGGCTGGAGCTACTGATGGCATCTGCTAAACTACAGCAGGGCAACAAGGGCAAGTGTAAGGTCTTGAGTCTGGGGAAGAACAACCCCATGGACCAGGACAGGCTGGGGACTGAGCTGCTGGGGAGCAGCACAGCAGAAAGGGACCTGGGGTGTTGGTGGCAGCAATGCCATGAGCCAGCAATGTGCCCTTGAGCCAAGAAGGCCAACGCCAGCCTGGGCTGGATGAGAAGGGGTGGTTGTAGGGCAGAGAGGTTCTCTTGCCCCTCTGCTCTGCCCTGCTCACACCACAGCTGCAGTGTCCGCAGAGAAGCCAAAGAGTGGCTTGTCCAGGGAACAGCTGCTGATATCACCCACACCACCTCCTCCAGGGATGTGAGAAAGCGTCTTGCAGGTCTAATCACAGCTCCTGAAGAAGGAATAGTCTAAATATTTCCCCGTTTAAGCTCCCTGCTCCCAGAAACCGAGGTGCCTATACATCACAGCAGGCAGGTAACATGACCATGCTGGCATGCACGTGGCTCTGCTCAAGGATCCCAGTTGCTTTAGCTCAGGTTATTTATTCTTAAGACAAATAAAAATGGTTTTACATCCACCTGACTGATCCAGAAAAGATGATCACGCTGGTGCTCCTCCCTAGACCTAGAAGATCACTGCCACTTGCACACTGAGACAGGAACCTTACAGCTCTGAGATGCTTATCCCAGCATCCAGAAAAATGGATCAAACTTCTTGAGTGGCACCTCCATGTCCTTACATTAAGAGTGGGCAAAGGAGAGGGAAAATGAACACAGGTTTCTGCAAAGACCAGCAGTGTCTATGGTTCCCTGGTCCTCCACTGCAACATCAGCCTGTTGGAATCACAGGCTGACCCCAACGCCAAGGACCTGGGGTCCCCAGCAAGCCCCGAGATGCCAAAGCAGCTGCTGGCTCCAAGCTCAGAGGATCTCCATAAAACCTCGTGCCTCACAAAGAGACTTTTGTGGACGTCGTGCGCTGTGCAGAAAACCACGGAGGTTATTCTGTTCCCTACCACGAGGGCAGGGCCACGCCGCGGGTCTGCCTCGGTGCACATCCACTACATTAATTCCCCATCACCGCTGTTTCGCTGCGCTCTGGTTTCCGCTCGTACATATGGTAAGGAAGCAGCTTGAGGACTCGGTGTATCAGTCTCTGGTGACTAATTGCCTAGGTATGAAAGAAAATAAAACGAAAAGCCTATCAGGCCACAGCTACGCGGCCACCGTATTGCTGTATGAAGTGGACGTGCTCTCCAGCCTCCTGGGATTCCCCAAAATTTGAGGCTGGGAGAGGGTTCATAAAAAGGACGTTCAGAAGGTAAAACCTATGTTGCCTGCAAGGCTCTTAACTGTGACCTCCAGGCTTCCCCGCAGCCATTAATGGACAAACTCCACAAATTATCGCAAAGATCAAAAACATCTTTACAACGGAGCTTTTATTTCCATATATTTGAAGCTGCTTTCCCCTTTTGTTTCTTCTCTAAACCGGTTAAAATGAGCATTAAGGGATATAATTATGTTGTTAGCTTAATTGCCTACTTAAAGCAGAATCTACAGGGGTTTAATGCAAGATTTGAAAAGGTGGGGGGGGGAGGAAATTGGGATATTAATGGCTACAATTTTAAAAATGAACCTCTTCTGGGGAGGAGTGAGTTTGGGGCACGGGACAGAGCGCACGGGGGGAGGAGCCGGAATCGGCCCCCATCGGTTTCTGTCGCAAGGTTTTCTCAAAATGTAAATTGTTGGCCCATTCCTTCTCCAGCAGTCTAATTTTGGAGAATTTGACCTAATTAATCATTAACCACCACAAAAAAAAAAGAAGAAGAAAAGTATCCCTCCTTCGGTTTGAAACCTTAATGCTATTATTGGCGTGACACACTTAAGCTCGGGATAGGGGCCGTTATCTCGTCCGTGCCCGATGCTGCAAGGACCACTCCAACTGGGAAAACTCCTGCACCCAAATGCACCCAACGGACGACCAACCATTTCCCACAGACAGAAGGACACAAACAGGACAAAATTAGTACTCAGCCCTTATTCTGACAGTTGCTGTCTAAAATAAAGTCACCGGTGTCAATACGCAAAGGCAGGAGGATGCTCACGGTGCCCACGAGCCACCCCCTCCTCACACCCACGCTCACACACGGCCGCAAATTGTATTTATTTAAAAATGCTAAAATAAACCTTCAAAGCTTTCCGTGTTTACATCGCCTCGTTTAACTGATTTTAAGCCAGATCCACAACAAGCAGAGGGCAAGGCCTGCCGAGGGGCAGCGCAGAGTCAACACCCCCGCCAACGGCACCACACGGCTCGGATGGGGGACGGACTTGTAAAGCATCAGCAAAACCTGTGGGGTTTTTTTCATTCGTGGCCCTAAATGCCTCTAATTTCTACATGTTTCTCCTCTTTTCCCATGGAGTCACCATGGTTGGTATTGTCTCTGCTGTCTCAGCCTTCTTTTGGGCTCCTTTAACTGAACCCTACAGATTTTGCTTCTACAGCACTGGGGTTTGTCCGACCTAGAATTAAGCTTAGCGCTTCTCCGTGCTGCCCTGAACCTCCAGTTTGAGTCAGAAACTCGGTTTCTGCAGGTTTTTCATGACCTTTCTCCTGTCCAGCGTTCACCACAGAGCTGGGGCATGTGGGGGATGCAAAATTTCGGGGGGAAACCCCACCACCACCTTTATGAGGTTTCACTGCTGGTATGGCCCAACAAAGGAAAATGCTCATGAAAATCCAACAAATACACATGGGAAATACCAGTCTGCCCCTTGAAATCTCAAGTCAATTTTTTATTATATTTATTGTATTACTCAAATATTCGATACTCCATAAAATATTTCAAATATCACGATATTAAGAGAACTATTTTACAGTATAAGCAGCTGTTTCCCTCTTGCAGACCCTGCAGAGAGAGCACTGCTGGGATTTTGGAGACTGATGGTGTTTGATGTGTCTGTGCAAGGGAACATCACACTCCTGGATAATTATCGGTGCACTCAAAAAAATCACAGAATTCATGTATTTCAGTGTCCCCTTGGGAACAGAGAGGAAACGTGCATTGTTACAAAATTCAATATTATTAGGAGGAATATGTATAGCACAAATTAAGGACTTCAGAGGAGAAGCCACCTTGCATCATTTGATTAATATAGTAAGTACTTCCTATACCAACATAAGTGGATTTCAAACAGCTTGAACTCAACATAATTAGATAGATTAATAAAGCACCAGAATTAAGACATTATGTTGAAAGGAAAAATGTGAAAGAATTTGGAAATCAGAAGATAAAGTGAGAGAAAGTAAACAAGGGGATGCATCAACCAACAGGCTCATAAAAACTGGGAGCCCCATGGTGACCATGGTTTGCTGACCAACCATGGTCACCACGCAGCGACGAATGGCACCACCAAAACAATCCAGCTCTAAATAAGCCCGTATCGGAAACTTAACGCCAGGCAGGGATTTACATGAAAACCACATTGAAAAATAACACCGTTGCAAAAGCAAAAGTCAGCAAATGCCAAAACTTGGGTGGAATCCACCCTGTGCGATGCACCACCAGCCTGCCCCGGGATGTCTGAGTACACACTGCTTCTTGTATGGGACCTCAACTCTCCCAGCACTCAGCCTGATTTAGTAAAAAGTTAAAATAAAGGGGAGAAAAGAAAAGCCTGCCATATGAGGAAGGGCTGAGAGAACTGGGTTTGTTCAGCCTTGAGAAAAGAAGGCTAAGGGGAGATCTTATCACCATGTTTCTGTATTCCGAGGGTGGCAGCCAAGAAGATGGAGATTCCCTTTTCACAAAGAGTCACAAATAAAGAAAGGGGTAATGGGTACAAGTTACTTCTGGGGAGATTCCAATCGGACACAACATTTTTCACAGTGAGAACAATCAGCCCTTGGAATAATGTCCCCAGGGAAGTGGTGGATTGCCCAACATTGGACATTGAAGATTCAGCTGGACCATCTCGGCTAGACCCTTCTTTTGCCAAGAAAGGTTGGACCAGATGATCCTTGAGGTCCCTTCCAACCTGATATCCTAGGATTCAACAACTCCATGTATTTCTAGCAGCCAGACTGACCTGGCTGAGGCCACTGCTGGATGACCAGGTCATTGACTCCATAACATTTGTGCATTTTTATAATTTAGAATTAAAATTTTAATAATATTTTCTAGAAATAATTAGAAATTTTGTTTGTTTTTCCCGCTCATATTTGTGCTTCCCTCCATACACGAGTTTGGGCATTGCAGGGACACTGAGGACGCAGGGATGCTCTGCTCAGCCCCGGCCCCACCGTGTCCCACCCCAGCTGCCCCCTTCTCTTGAGGCTCAGTCAAGCATTTGCAGCTCAACTACTTTCCAGTGTTAATAATTCAGCTGGATCAGGGTGTTTTTCCTCAGTGGCACATCCCTAAAATACAAAAAGTTCTCCTAATTCTCCACTCAATGCCCAATTATGGTTTTTATCCCCCTTCCGCAGAGCACAGCACTCAGTGACTGCGCCAGCCCTGACCTGGCCGACCAGGCCCGGCGGGTCATTTAACATCGATTCAGAGGGAAGGTCTCAAAATCCCACAAAAATTCCTAAAGATCAGCAAAATACTAAAGATCCCCTCGAGAGGCAAGGACCCAGAAACACCAGGGTCCAGCACAACGTGCTGCACCCCACACCCACAGCCATTTTTTTGGGCCCACTGAGGGCAAACTCATCCTCCTCTAGGCCTCACTCCCCAGCCAGGGCAGCAGTAGCTTTGGCTGCAACTTTTCCAAACAATTTCCCCCCGCCCCGAGGCAGACACCTGGCTTGGAAAATTGTGTCCCAAACACTCCAGAAGTCCTGGCAGATTTATAAAGATTTGGTCTGGTCAGAGTTGGGCAATCTCCATCTGTGGCGCCGCCGTCAGCTCCGCCTGCAACAACAGACACCCAGGGGAAGCAAAGGCCAAAATTAAAAAAAATATAAATAAAAAAAATTTTAAAAGGAAAAAAAAAAGCTGAATGAGTCATTGTTCGTCAGAGGAGAGGAGGAATCGGGATTTTTTTGTTTGTTTGTTTGGGAGGGGGGTGGTGCGTTAGAGATACTGAAGGAAGAAGGGTTGTTTTGTTTTGCTTTGTTTTACAGATATATCACAGGAAAAGTCTTGTTTCGAGATTAAGTAGAGCTATTAATGACGAGCAAAATGGCTGTCAGTCATGGCCTATATTCCCCGGGTAATGAACAAAGTCGTATTTTTATTATACACAAAAATAGACAGGGCCCTCCCACTGCCAGCCCGGGGCTCTCTGCACACACCAGCACTCAGGGCCAGAGCAGCCACCCAGGGCCGAAACGGACCCTCCCAGGCACCCACCCCAGCCCACGCCTTCTCCCGTGCTTGACTTTAGCCAGGGAAATAAAGCTAAAGCCAAAATGGGGCTGCACATTTGTTAATTCAAATCGTTTAACTGTTTGGAGGAGTAAGGGCAGCACGAGGCTGCGAGGATGAAACACGCGGTGGCACCAGATGACACACATCGGGCAAACCGGGGTCAAAAGGCTCTCTTTGGGGCTGTTTGTATAATTTTTTTCCTTTTTTGATGAAGTGAAGAAGAAATAACATTAATGAATCATGAACGCATCACGTGCCTGGCGACCTTGCGGAGTCACCGGCGACTCCCGCTCATTTATTTTTCAAACAGAACTGGAAAATAAATCTAAAAGCATCGCTAGCTCATGGCCTTCTCAGCCAGGGAAACAAAAAGAAAAGACATTTGGGCAATAAGGAAGTGGGGAAGAATTTAAACAAACAGCCCCAGCGCAAACCCATGTCCCAGCAGCACCCGTCCCACCACTGTGCCGGGGGCACTGGCCCTGCTCCCAGGCAGCCACCATAAAGGTGCTTTGCAAATCTCATCCCACACGCCAGCACACCTCCAATTTGGGAAAGCCTTTAGTGCTTCAATCTCATAAAGACTTGCACTCATAAAAAAATAATGATTAAAAAGCGCTTAGGGCTTTATATGAGCTTTTTTTGGTAGCTGTCATTAAAAGTTGTAGCAAATATACTGAAATAAGTAACTGGGAGCTTCACCTCCGTGGTACACCCACCTACTGAGCCACCCAGATTTTGATTTACCGGCTGACCCCAGAGATAAAAGTGCCAGGTTGGTTGTGGGAGAAGGGAGGTTCTGCCCGATAGGCAGCGGAGAGGTCCCTGTCCCTGTCCCTGATGGTTCTGGAGACTCCCATACATGCCAGGAGCAGAGCTTTTTACAGCAGCAGCACAGAAATGCCCATGTCATGAATCGTGTCCTTCCCTGGAACAAGCAAAGAATTAACCATAAAACATGAACGGTGAATTTCTGGACGTAGAATTTCCTACGGCCAAGGATACTGTAAAAAAGGCAGCGGAGATAGCACACAGCAATCAGTAACATTATTATAAATTTCTTCTTGCATTGGCACCAATAACCTGAATTTTGAGGTCAACTTACAACAAGTTTTGAAACATTTTGAATCAAAATTGCTTTTTCTTTCTTTTTTTCTTAAAGAAGTGCTTCCGTGGCACATCACAGGCTTGGTTTTGTCTTGGTTTTTTGGTTTTAAAGGGGATCTAATCCATGAAATCTTCTTCCAAAGGCAGTGGCAGTTAAGCACACATTAACAGAAGTGCAAATCAAGACCAGGCCAAGCAACATAATTAATTTCCAGACAGGTGAACGTGCTGGCGATGGAGTAGCCCATCTGCTCAGAAAACGAGTTCAACAACTGCTCCAATTCTTTTTTGAAGCAAAGGTGCAGCAAACAACCCACAAAATAGGTTTTGCTTCCAGCAGTCAGTGCCTCAGAGCCATTTTTATAATCCTTGTTTTTCTTAGATTATCCCTGTGCGGTTTTTCTCCTGTTTCCTTGTTGAGCACTATTTAACCAGCGCAAAGTATGCAATCATTAAACCACGCGACACGGAGCCAACCGGTCACCCAGAAACGACCAGCAGCCGCAGCCAGTCATTTCCGAAATAACTGGTTTGTTGGTAAATCGATAAAAATAAGTGAATAAGTAAATTTGGTGAGTGTAATCTGAAGGTGGTGCTGGGTGCTCTGCGGGGTCGGTTTCAGCCCTGGCACAGGAGAGCGGCTGAGCTGCGCTGGATCCTCATCACATGCGTTTGCACCCTGCGAGAGCCCCGACACGGCTGCAGATATCCAAGAAAGATGCAATTATAAGCATCTCTAGAGCGATAATAATTTCATTAAATAAATAAATAAACCTGTTTGGAGGCCTGTCCCTCTGAGCTGGAGTTTCTCTCACTTGCAGCAAGCAATATCTGTATTTAAACTTGATATTCCAAGTTAAGGCACACGTCGGTTTTCCTCCGTCCGCCAGCTGATGTATCAGGTACCGAGGGGGCACCATGGGTGCCACCACCGGAGGCTGAGCTCTGGGAAATGGGTAACATTTCTCCAGTTCCTTCCACGTTAAAACTCCGAATTGGGGCCTGCTTTACTGATTTTGGAAGGAAGCCGGATAAAACCCCAAGGTGCTGGTCCTGCCCACAGGATGCTCACTGTGCCGGGATGTAGGATGACCACTGGGATGGGACTGGGGTCGTCCTGCTCAGGTCTGGCCCCGTGCTCGCTCCAGGCACGTACCAAGCCAAGGTACTGGGGCAATCATTAACCAGGGATGCCAGCGGGCACCGAGTCCACACACGCTGAGGAAAGTCACATGAAATCACACCCTTAAGGAACCGGTGCCGCTCACCATCCCAGAAAGGCTCAGATTTAGTGATAACGAGCCTATTCCCATGGAAAAAACCCAGTCAGTGCAAGCAAAACACAAACCCACCACTTTCTCCCACGTTCAAAAGGTGCTGGAGCAAGAAGTGAGCACTGCCACGACCGAGGGGTCTCCGTCTTATGGCTGTCACCACATCTTGCTGACAGGAAACAGCGCCTTTCCCCTCCATGGTTTCCCCTGCACTGCCCAGACTTGCAGACAACCAGCACCTCCCTTTTCTTTGGGACTCATTTAATCCATCTGCCCTTCCTCCACACTGGTATCTGCACCCCACAGCTCCTGGCTTCTTTGAGGCTGAAAGCCCTGCAACTCGGAAAACCCACATCTTTTAATGAAAAACAAAAAAACTCTTTAAAAAAGCCTGAGCGAGCAGCAGCTTTCGGGAGCAGCTGGAGCACCTCTTTCAGCAGCATCTACACATTTAGCTGATCCCAATTTATAAACATGGAGAGATGAGCCCCATTTCATGGGTCACAGAATCACAGACTCATTACAGTTAGAAAAGACCTTTAAGATCATCAAGTCCAACCATTATCTAACTCTACCATGCCCACTTCTAAACGATGGCCCTGAGCACCACATCCAGATGGCTTTTAAATACATCCAAGGATGGTGATAACACCACTGCCCTGGGCAGCCTGTGCCAGTCTTGGATAACCCTTTCAGTGTACAAGGTTTCCCTGATGTCTAACCTAAACCTCCCCTGGATTTGATTTGGATTTGATTTGGATTTAATTTGGATTAAATTTGATGCCATTTCCTCTTGTGTCCTCATTTCCTATCACTTGTTATCTGTGAGAGACTCACACCCACCTCTCTACCCCCTCCTTTCAGGTACTTACAGAGAGTGACAAAGTCTTCCCTCAGCCTCCTTTTCTCCAGACTGAACAACCCCAAGTGCCTCAGCTGCTCCCCATAAGATTTATTCTCAAGACCCCTCCCCAGCTTTGTTGCCCTTCTCTGGACCCTCTCCAGCCCCTCAATGTCTTTCTTACACTGCAGTGCCCAAAACTGATCCCAAGATTCAAGGTGTGGCCTCACCAGTGCCCAGCATAGGGGCACGGTCACTTCCCTGCTCCTGTTGCCCACACTACTCCTGATACACCCCAGGATGGCATTGGCCTTCTTGGCTACCTGGGCACTCTGCTGGCTGTTGACCAACACCCCCAGGTCCTTTTCTGCCTGGCAGCTCCAGCCACTCCCCTCCAAACCCGTAGCATTCATGGGGCTGTTGTGACCCAAGGGCAGGACCCGGTACTTGGCCTTGTTGAACCTCATGCAATTGGCCTGGGCCCATGGATTCAGCCTGGCCAGGCCCTTCTGCAGAGCCTTCCTACCCTCAGCAGATCAACACTGCCACCAAACTCAGTGTCATCTGCAAACTGACTGAGAGAGCACTCAATCCCCTCATTCTGTGACCACAGCAACTCTCTGATACGCTCAGCAATATTTTTTAATAACTGCAAGGCAAACAATCAAACTGCAGGGCCACAAAGATGCTGGAGGGAGTGGAGCATCTCCTGCTGAGGAGCGGCTGAGGGAGCTGGGGCTCTTGAGCTTGGAGCAGAGGAGACTGAGGGGTGCCCTCATTCCTGGGGATCCATTGGGAAAGGGCAGTGTCAGGAGGAAGGAGCCAGGCTCTGCTCTGGGATGGCCAATGCCAGGACAAGGGGCAATGGTCCCAAGCTGGAGCACAGGAGGTTCAAGCTGAAGATGAGGCCAAACTTTGTCAGGGTGAGGGTTATGGAGCATGGCCCAGGCTGCCCAGAGAGGTTGTGGAGTCTCCTTGTGTGGAGACACCCAAAGCCCTGGCCGTGTTCCTGTGTGACTGCTCTGGTGATCCTGCTCTGGCAGGGCTTGCACTGGGGGAGCTCCAGAGGGGCCCTGACAACTCCTGATATTCTGTGAAACAAATGGTGTTGAGCCCCTGCAAGTGAAGGACCCAACTCGTCACCCATCACTCAATGACCAGCCCGCTGTTTCAATCTGTTCTAGGGTAAAACATGAAAGCAGCTGATTTTTAACGCTTTTCTGCACCTCTCTGGACGTCTACACAGAAACTAGTTTTGAAATGCATTAGAAAATACAACTCCTGTGAAACCACCAATTTTGTTGCCTTGCTTTCCATGGAAGAAAGCCCAAAACAGAGGCTTTGCAATTTCTCAAATACAGAATTTCAGTTCTCGAGAGGTTATTCATTTCTGTTTTGAAAAAAAAAAAAAAGAAATTGCAGCAGAGTTCTTTTGTAACAAAATTACTGCACGTCTAAACTAAGTCAAAAGTTAAACACGCCGCTGCCAGACTTCTGCAAGGCTCAATCGCTATATTAAGAAAAGAGATCATAAACCAAACAAAACTCCAAACAACGTACGGGCCACGATAACCGACATCCAACAGCAATCCTTCTTTCACTATGTGCAAACTCCTAATCATAACCACACGCACCAAAAATCCCTCCAAATCCAATCAGAACTTTTCCCACCTTGTCCCCAGAGCCCAAATTTACCCCATCACGGCTTTAAAAATGATTTCCATATGTTAATTATTTCCCGTCAAAGATTAACTCGCTTCTCTTTTGTCTTACAGTAAAATCCACGCAAAGGGCTCGAGTTCAGCCTCGGCTGAGCACTGAATTACGGGACTTTTCCTCATTTCAGGCCCAAAATACATGCTCACAAAGCAAAAACATACACCCAGGCAAATTTTTACCCAGCAAACGCATGACTGGACCGATGTCTGTTCAAGTGTTCAGCGGGGATGAGGAGGACCATGAATATAATCATGGATGCCCACCAAGGAGAGCCTGTGAAAACCTTCCCATGGAAAGGCTCTTCAGTTAAGGCCCAATTGCTCCTCTGTGCTGATAAAGATGAAGACCTGAGTGGTTTTTGGGGTTTTTCCTCATTCTCCAGCTCTTCCTTCTTGTCTTTCAGCCCATGCAAGCTGCTCTCCACTACCACAAATTGAAACACTCCCTTCCAAGCCACTGCTGCTCCTGAAAGGTGTCCTCCAGCAGCCTGACCACGCTGGTACTCAGGAGTACAAGCATCCACCCAATGGGGCTTTAATTGCTTTATCTCAGTCCTGTCTGCTGACCTTGTCTACCTGGACTTTAGCAAGGCCTTTGA
>NW_010175242.1:0-8787 GCF_000695765.1 Mesitornis unicolor
GAGTCCAGCGCAGAGCCACAGAGATGATTGATGGAGTGGAGCACCTTCCTTATGAGGAGTGGCTGAGAGAGCTGGGTCTCTTTAGCTTAGAGAAGGAGAGACTGAGGGGTGACCTCATTTATGTTTATAAATTTGTAAAGGACGAGTGTCGGGAGGAAGAAGCCAGATTCTTCACTATGTATACAACAACATCCCAGTATACTGGGACATTGTGATGTCACATGATAGGACAAGGGGCAATGGGAGCAAGCTGGAGCATAGGAGGTTCAACCTGAAGATAAGGAAAAACTTTTTTACTGTAAGGGTTATGGAGCACTGGACCAGGCTGCCCAGAGAGGTTGTGGAGTCTCCTTCTCTGGAGACATTCAAAACCCGCCTGGACGCGTTCCTGTGTGACCTAGTCTAGGTGATCCTGCTCTGGCAGGGGGGTTGAACGGCATGATCTTTCAAGGTCCCTTCCAACTGCTAATATTCTGTGATTCTGTGATCGCTTATTTTATTCAGCTTGAGATGCTGAAAGGTTATTGTTTCAACAATACACTGCAAAACAAAATCTTGTGGTTGTGGCTTTTAAATATTGAACAGGAAAGGCTGAATATGTTCTCTGCTTCTTGAACCTAAATGTATTCATTCCTTCTGATCTTTTTCCTCTTCCCAGCTCGCATGGCAAATGAAGTCCATTAAGGATTTGATCACATTGGCCATAACTCAGGTGTAATCTGCCCAAGGCTGCTGAATATAAGCAGTGTAGCAAAGAAAAAGAAACAAAATTATTGTCACAGAGCACAGCAGGCCCTCTTCAGCTAATAGGAGGGTACCTCTTCAGCTAATGGGATTAATAAACACACAGCAGCAGCAGACAGACATGCATGTCGATACAGCATCTTAAAACCACTCAAACCTTCCACTAATTTGCTGTGGCCTTTCCAGACCTGATCATCACATTCCTTGCCTGAATTTTTGTGTTTCTCCACATCTGCTCTATTAAGTTCTTTGACTGTTTCCAGAGGACAGAAAGACATTCCACGCTCCCATCACATTTTCTTGTCTTCCGATTTTTTTTCAAATTTCAACAAAATTTATAGCAGTAAGGTATCTGAGGAGCAGGATGATCTTTCTAATGAAAGCAGCAGAAAGAGAAAAATTAAAAACCAGAATGTCTTAGCTTCATAATAGATGTCTCAGCACAACTCCAATTTACATAACACTTTTTCTAATGGTGTCATTTTCTTTTTTGTTGCACAACTAAAATAAAGTTCGAGAAGGTTGTTGTGAATTAATAGTTGTCTTTCCTCAGCCTGGTCCAGTTCTTGTCCTCCTCTCAATACTTGCTGAGGTTTGGCAGAACAAGCTGAGGTTTGGCATGGAGACAGTGAGGAGATTCTCCTTTCTTCTAAGTCTGCTAAATTCATGGGCTAATCCTGAGACAGCTCCTGAAGCCACATGGTACTGAGAAGGACTCACTCAGAAGTGCAAGTTAGGGTGATTACTTTGCCCTGAAGACCAGTTGTGTCTTCACCACAGTGAAGCTCCTGCTGGAACACTTACTGGAGTCTTTGAAGTGAACTACTAATACGAAGTAAGTTGCATTTTATTCTGGACATAGTTAGGGAAAAAACCCACAAACAAATAAACAAAACAAAGTAAATAAATAAATAAACTCAAACAACAAGCTCTCAAACCAGAACAATCACCTCAAACTATTCTGAAGTGATATTGCCAGAATCCACACTGCTTCAAGGGACACCAGCCACTAGAAACTTAATACTTTAAATCACTGGAGCCTGAAAAGACTGCTACTGTCTTGCGCTCTTAAGACATTCTTTAAGGGATGAAAAACATTTATATAGCATTTTTTGAAAGCTAGAATTCAAAACCCAGATGTCTGTCCCTTGGATCCTGTTTGTCCTGTCATTGTGCCTCATGGTTTACCAACTTAAGGGACAATTACTGAAGGCATAATTGCTAGCATATAAAGTGGAGGGAATTAATGTAGATTTAAGACACAAAACTCACTCAAGGCAATACTACTCAGCCTCCTTTTACATGCTATGGAAGAACAATTTGCTAACACTTCCTGAAATTTTCTCCCTCACTTTGCCCCAGTAAGTCACACAGGGATGAGTTCTTCGTGGCTGACACATCTTACTCTGTTGCTGGTGATCTTTCCTTCCTTCCTTCCTTCCTTCCTTCCTTCCTTCCTTCCTTCCTGATAACTCTGGACTTATTTACCAGAGCAACTCAATGAGTAAAGCTTTCTTACTGTAACTATACAGGACACCAGCATTCACCTTTTGTTTAGTATGGTAAATACCTTCTGAGTAAATGACAATGTAGAGAAATAATTGTCTGCAAAAATCTCATTTAATCTTCAACTAAGTCCTACTATATCTAATAGTTTGCTATAACTGAAAATGCTGGAAAGAGGTTTATGATCCAGGAAAAGGACTTTTAAAACCCTCTGTTCTGATACATCTATTTCTTTATCCCAGTTTGCGCTTGACTCCTACTAAAGTTACATGTAAACTGTGAGAGGAAAACATACCCCTAAATGATTCTTTTTTATGATATATCTTCCAAAGTTTGATATGCTTCATAACTTTTCTTATTAGAATTATGAAAAGATGCTTAAATCCATTTAATGGTCTTCTGTAAAAATTTTATGCATAAATTGAAAGATTGTAAATTTCTCCCTCCCCCTTCTTTGGGGCTACCAGTCTTTGAGCAAAATCTTTCTTTCACTGAAACAGAACCAATAAAAGCAGAATTTTGCTTAGAATTAGCCTTAAAATGCTTCTGTGAATTTGTGAGATGCCGTTTTTATAGGAGACAGAGAAGAATCTTGGACATTTTTCAGTACTAGAGGGACATGGAGGGCACAAAAGTTGCAGTTAGAAGAGGAGTGTGATTACTTTTAAGTAAGGGAAGAAAACAGAAACTAAAAAATGTTATTTAAAAAGTTATGCACCATACAGAAGAATCAAACTGGATAGGTGGAAAAACTTTCAAAATGCAGGGCACTAAAATGACTATTCAAGACCTTTAGGAAAGTTAGAAAAATATGCAAAAGGAAAAATTAATCTGCCTGGGTGGGAAACTCTTATGTTCCTTCCAACATTATGATTTATTGTGTTTATTCCATATAATAAATTAAATTTACCTTGCAAGCTTTACTATGCCTGTTTTCTGCCTACAGTATTTGTCACTTTCCGTCATCTTCCAAAAAACATCTCAAACTTTTTAGCTATTCCAGTGAGCAGTTACCTGTTTAGAAGTTTATAATTCACAAAATCTCCTCCTTTGCTTTTTCATCTGTGATAACCAAATTAAAAGCTTCATTTCTGTGTTAACTAAGCTCATTATCTCTTAGGACCTGCTGCACATATTTGTCTTGGTAGTATCTCTTTTCCACTCAAGTAAATCTTCCCTTCACTCATGCCGTTTAAAATTACTTACATCAAAAATAAAATTCAGCAAAACTATGAAACTGCAGTCACAGAATTTGTGTTTTACACTAGAGAAGATTTTTCAGTCATCTATTTGGGGGCCCTTGCTCAAGTGTCTAGAATACTCCTAAGGAGTCTGTGAAAGATAGTAAATTCATACAAACTACCACCACCAGTGGTGGGAAGCTGTGTGTGTCCCATCCTTGGAGGTGTTCAAGGCCAGGTTGGACATGGCTTTGAGCAACCTGGTCTAGTGGAAAGTGTCTCTGTCCATGGTGGGGGGTTTGAACTAGACAATCTTTAAGGTACCTCCAACCCAAACCATTCTATGGTGCTATGTTTCTAAACCTACCCATTGACAGTTAGATTTTTAGCCCTGACAGCACCTCATGATTTAGGAAGACAGGTGTATTCTTAAGACAGCAGTAGTTTGGGGGAATTGGATGAGACTAATCCAGATCTTGCAACCTGGATCATGACGAGAAGAAGATCAGACAAGAAATTCTTGTTTATGTCAGTCTACAGCAGGGAGAAACCCTTTTTCAGTAGTCTAAGGCATCATCTTTCAGCCTGAATAAAAAAAAATAAATGTAGGACTTAAACACAACACCTTTACAATGAACCAAATTGAACAAAAATTATAAAAAGGAAACATTTGTGCAGGTGTTTACAGCAGATGTATGTGAAGCCATAAAGCTGGATTAATAGTATTACGTGTATGCCATTTAACTTTCACTGCTGATAGCTAGCGACCTGGTCCCAGAAAGTTTTCCCATTTCCTTTTGGGTCATGGAGGCACAGTGGCAGCAGGAGGGCAAGGATGACACACTATTGGAAGTCTTCTGACACCCATCCCAAGAAGAGACAACTGACTGCTTTTCTTGGCTCTCCTGGGCAGGATGCCTGACCTCATAGAATCATAGAATGGTTTTGGTCGGAAAAGACCTTTAAGACCATGGAGTCCAAACAACGAACCAGGCCTGTCTGTCACTAGACCATGTCGCTAAGCACAACATATACTCATCTTTTAAACACCTTCAGGGATGATAACTCCACTACCTCCCTGGGCAGCCTGTTCCAGTGCTTGACAACCCTTACGGTAAAGAAATTCCTTCTAATATCCAACCTAAACCTGCCCTGGTGCAACCTGAGCCATTACCCTTTGTCCTATCACTACCTACCAGGGAGAAGAGACCGACACCCACCTCCCTGAAACTTCCTTTCAGGTAATACCTTAGGGTATTTGAGATGGAGGCTTCTCATGAGAGTAAGAAATCTGACTTTACAGATAAACAAATGCCCAGAATAGCACCATGAAACTGTCTGTGCTTCACTACTGTTACAGCAATTAGTGTTTGGCTTTGACTGCATATGGAGATATTAGGACAGTCAGAAGACTGAGGTTTTCAGTCCTATTCTCCAGACTATTATTCATGGAAAAAAAGAACCTAAATCCTTTTCTGAAACCTGGCTATGTACTGGACTTACTGAAACATTCAAGAACAGGCAAAGCAGCAAGTTTTTAATATCTGCTGAGTTAAACATTAGAAATGTATATCTTCTGAGGCAACAGAACAATTTAATGTACAAAAACTCAAGTTTGAAGCTGAACTGCTAAAGTTTTCATGGAGTTTTTAAAGAGATAGCTAGCCACTGTACAGGTTCCAGAAGAAAAAGAATATCTTTCTTTGAAATCATATTCTTAAAATACACTGTCATCTGCTAGTCACAATTACGATTTTTTAAGTATGCCAATTAGACCATGTCTTGTTCTTAAGAGATTTTGATTGCACTTCTGAGCAAATTTATGTGTGAATCAAGTTAATTCTCAGAAGACGTTCAAAAAGCTTTTAAAATAATTTTTTGATGCATGAAAGCATAATCCAAATGGAGCTGTGTTGTCACATGAGGTTTTGTTTTCTAATGTATGATGTATCAAGCAACACTGCTTGTACCAATAGTCCAAAGAGTTTTAAGAGACATCAAGAGGTTTGTTTAAGAGGTGGAAGCAAAAAAACCCACCTCATTAATTCTTTCTACAGAACAAACATTACTCTAAGCTTTTTTTTTTCACCTTTCAGATAACAGCTTTTAACTGCTGGTATTTTTGCTTTACATTGCATATAAGCTTACACATATGTGATGCATAGGCACTGTAAGGGGGCTATTTTCACTGTAAGGGCATTTTTCAAGGGCTATTGTTGGAGGCTTCATGAACTAAAATGGATATGATTATATAGAGTTCTATGGCTTGGAATCACCACCTTAAGAATTCTGTAATTTAGAAAGACCACCTTAAGATGACACAGGGTTAAAGAAAAAGAAAGTACGAGGATGCGGCAAGAGAACGACCCGGAAGTAAACCAACGGGAAGCGGAAGTAAACCAACCTGACCCGGATGTGGGCGGTGACATGTAAGATAGTAACCAATCATGTATTAGCTTAGATAATATGGACACATATATGTAAACAATAGAAATGCTTATGTAGTGTTGACTAAGGGATTTTGGACTATAAAAGTGCAGCCTCTGATAAAATAAATGTCTTCGATTTATAACTCTTATAGAGTCGTCTCGGAGTCCTGTGGTCGTCTTGCAGGCTATTACTGTTTAAACTTTTGCTTTAAAGAGAGAGAGAGGATGAAGAGGGAGAGAAGGACAAATGGCATCAGGAGCTTAGCCTGTCTGGCTGTCAGACTTGTGAATGAAATACCTGAAAGTGGGTGCAGAATTATAGTACAATATAAATGTCATGAGTCCCATAAAGATATAAGAAATTTTACATTACCATTATAAAGGAGGAGGTCATAGAGTCCCTATGTGGCTATTCCCTTGTCCCACACATTCCCATTAGAAGTACAAAAGGTCTAAAAACCGTAAAACACAGACACAAACCAACCTCCTTTACAGACTTAGACTAAGTCTTATTATTTCATGCAAATATTCAGTTGATACTTGCACAAATTTTTTAATTAAACTGCCATTGAAGATTACAAATTAATCTGCCTGTATTTGGCACTGGTGAGGCTGCACCTCGAGTACTGTGTTCAGTTCTGGGCCCCTCACTATAAGAAGGGTGTTGAGATTCTGAAGCATGTTCAGAGAAGAGCCACAAGGATGGTGAGGGGTCTGGAGAACAAGCCTTATGAGGAGTGGCTGAGGGAACTGGGGTTGTTTAGCCTGGAGAAGAGAAGGCTGAGAGGAGACCTCATCACCACCTGCAACTACCTAAAGGGAGGTTGTAGAGAGGTGGGTGCTGGTCTTTTCTCCCAGGTGATGGGGGATAGAACAAAGGGAAATGGCACCAAGTTGTGCCAAGGGAGGTTCAGGTTAGAGATAAGGAGGAAGTTCTTTACTGAGAGGGTCATCAGAAGCCGGAACAGGCTACCCAGGGAGGTGGTGAAGTCACCATCCCTGGATGTATTTAAAGAGAGGGTAGATGAGGTACTTAAGGATACGGTTTAGTGGGTAGACAGGAACGGTTGGACATGATGATCTCAGAGGTCTTTTCCAACCGAGCGATTCTGTTCTGTTACTGTGGTCCTAAATGGAGAAGTTAGAGAAAATAGGATATACAAGCTGTCTTGTGCTGAGAATAAGTTTCTGAAACAAAACATCCAGTATATTGCCCCAGAGTGATAAGAAGGGCAGCAAAACAGGCAGGAGAATGCTACAACCCAAACATCTGCTCCTATTCAAATCTAGGTTATACTGGATTTCAGCACAAAAATCTATTAAAAAAAGAGAGGAGAAACACATAATGAAGCTTATAGTATGGGGAAGTGGTGTCACAAACTGCCTGCAGTATCTTAGAAAAACTCTCCATAGAAGACTTTTCTTCTTTTCATATAGTTGCTAGTAGCTGTTTTGCATAAACTGATTAGTACATATAGATTGAAATAATAAAATATATTTGAAATAAATATTGGAACTAAATACAAGTATGGTTTTAAACCATCAGGTAATTTAGTTAACGATTAGTTCATTTCATAGTGATACATGCACTGCAAGACCCTTAATCTTCCCACTTGTGGTGAAAAGATATCCATGTGAATACATTTTATATAAGTTGTACTTTTCTTTCCTGTTCCAGTAAAGATCTACTCTGCTTCCATCTTGAACACGCTGTTCTGGTTAAAAATACACTGTGTTTATATTTGCCCTTGTTATGGACCATGGATTGATACTTCAGTTCTCTCATCAACTTTGAGATGATCTTTATAAAGAATATAAAGTTTTTTGGGTTTTCTCCTGAGACCACATTGTCTACATTTAATCACAGATGTAATTTTAACTCATTATACTGGAACTTGGGTTTTCGGAAACAGCTTCCCAGTTTTTATGCTTTTCCAGAGTATTTTCATGTTATTATAATTTACATGTTTTTCCACAACTCTGATCATCAGCATTTTCTTGGAGGTCAATAAACCCCAAAATCTGAGCAATGGAGCTAGCTTTTTACACACAAACATGAGCAGCATGCCACCACATCACAATACACATGACAAGATCAGTGGCTACGTTAATCTCCTTTCCCAGTTTATTCGAGTAACATTTCGGTTAATTTATAGAGTTTTGCTTCTGGTTACTGATTTGTCCCTGTTAAGGTTTGTGTGGGTGAGTGGCCATGTCGGGGGGATGATGCAGTGAGTGCAGAATCTATTATGGCATCGAAGGAAAGATCAGTAAAAAAAAAAATATGGCATGTACTAAGTGCCTGTGAGTTCCACCACTGTCTGCCAGCTTCTGAGACTTTAATCTCCTTAGTCTTGATTTTCCTTCTAGTTACTTGATATCAGTCTCCTGGTGGAATATAAAGGTGTCAGAAGCAATCTACTAAGTAGGTTGTGCCAGCCTGCACGGCAACTGGAAATGTCAGAGTTGAGGCTGAAGCTGTATCTGTGTGGACAGCCAGCCTCGGCTGTGGGAACGGGAACCCCAGGCAGCCACCTTGCCCAGCAAGGTCTCCTCTGGACATCACTTAATCCTAACAAGTGAATGGCAACAATTTAAACTACTACAGTGACTTTCTGGAAATCACAAACTGCAAAATAAGAGCTGTATTTTGTGGATAAGTCAGGGCTATTTCAGAGCTGGGAGAGGTGGAGCGCCTGCTTGCTGCAGATACACTTAAGATTATAATGTCTCTTGTTTGGGCAGAAGAGCACATCACTATCTCCTACCCTCTTTAAAAGTGACAGCATCTGCTCACCAGATGTGTTGCCCATGCCTTCAGCAGTGAGGTGGAGTCCAATGCAGGTCCCTGAATCAGGATCAGGTGCTGCCACCAGCTGCAGCAGGGTCTCAGAGATGTGTCAGGGAGAGCAAAGCACCCACCCTTT
>NW_010175242.1:8818-17562 GCF_000695765.1 Mesitornis unicolor
TACAGGGATCTGGAACTCTTCCTGATGGAGAAATGTATCTTCTCTGACCCAGGCTACAAAAAACAACGCCATGAGAAACTATTTTATTTTGTGTTTCCTAAATTGCTACAACTGTAAGAAGATTGGAAGCTGTGAATATAATTTTCTTCTAAGAGAAGTAAGCAAAAGACCATTTGTAGCCCATTTTATTTGCAGGCATTTCAAAGGTACTCAGCTTTACCTGCTGAGCAGTCACACTACAATTCTCCAGGCAGTTTGCAGGTGTAAGGGACAGGTACCTGCGCACCGGACTGGCCCTGTGCTCGGTGTTTGCAGAGCCCTTTTAATGGCAAAGGGGTGTCAAGACCTTAAGGATAGAGGTAGTATACTAAAAAAGAGTAGAGCTAATTTTCTATGTTCTGCTGATTCATAGCACTGACTGATTGGTTCCTTAAAATTAAATGGAATAGAACTACTGGCCTGAAAAAGGACCAGCTGTAGGATTCACACTTCTTAGGATCAGGACAAGATTTTTTTATACTGCAGTATCTAATTAAGCTATTTATAGAGCTTTCTGATTAAGTGTGAAGTATGTATAGAGATAATAAACCTTTTCAGATACTCACCCACAGTTTCGTTTCAATCCAAAGTTTATTTAAATCCGAGTGTGTCAGGCAGTCTGCTCTCATGAGATTTCCACTACTATCGCCGAATATGTCCAGTAGTTCTTGATCCTGCCCAGGAAATCCTGCAAGAATTTCTTCTCATGAGACTGAAGGATCTCATGTGTGCATAGTTCTTATTTTCTTTATACCAGCATAAAATTCTGAACTACAGCTTTGTCACAGTCTTCTTACACTTTGACAGAAAAGAGGAAATATGAATAACATCAAACATGAAAATATCTTCTCTGGGACCTGATAATTTATACATGACTGAATACTGTGCATTACATTACATTATACAATAATAATACATTTATGAACTTGTGAAAAAAGTATTTCATATTCATAGGTATTCTCGGAATATTTCAGATTAATGAAGTCACACTATAGGGTTAGAAGGTAACTTTTTACATAAGTTTTAGTCATATAAGTCATGGAGTTCTGGTGGTATTTGCTGCACTTTGAAGCATATGAAAACAGAATTCTTTAGATGCAGAAGTACCTGTGTGTAAACAATTTCTATGCTAAGCTATATTCATTGTTTTAGACAAAAGAACAATTTCACTTTTTTAATATTAGCAAAAATAGCTATATGAAGTGACCTTTCAGCACTATGACCAAATATGTATGGGGGGAAAATATCCACAATAATTTATTCAACTGCAGTTATCTATACTTTCTTGAATCAGACATATGTTGTTAGTTCCAGTAAGAATAAAGATTAGGTGATTGTTCACTCGATGTGCACTGTTTCAGCCTTTCTTAATGAGCAGACTTATTTTCAGTGCAATTAATGATTTTTTAATTTTAAGATTTTAACAGTAGATAAGGAAAAAGCATCACTGCAAGAATACTGTGGCACATTCTAATTCAACAACCGTGTAGCACACATGTTCAGACAACAGCAACATGTTAATAAATCCTATTAATTCCTTTCCCTCTGAGGTCTTTGCTGACTGTTTGACTGACAAAGTTCTGCTTTTATTAGTTACAACAGATCAGGCTTTGGATTTCATCTTTCTGGGGAAATGTTATGCAGTTATTTTAAGGTGAATTGCTCAGTTCAAAACTGCCTTAAGCTCTCAAGACAGTTAACGCAGAACAGCTTTTTTAGTCAGTTTCACACTTTCTCTGACAGTAGGTACATACTGATTATGAAGAAAGGAGAACCTCACGGGTTTCAGTCCAAAAGGCCTGAAAGAGTCGTGTGAATGTGCTGCTTCCCTGGGCTCCAAAAACACACACCTCAGATGGATGAGTGAGTTACTTTGCCTTTCCCCTTCTCTTTTAACTTGCTTAATTTTTACTCTTTTTAACACCACTTCTCTGCAAATGCTTAGACATCCAGGCACTACAGTGCAGATTCGCACAGCTGGTAAGTCCCCAAAGCTCGTAATGTTTCTGTTCTGGCTTCACTTCCCCCTCCTGCCATATGTGTGTATCAACAGGCTCACCCTAAGAGCTGAGCCAGCATATGAAGTAGGAGAATAAAAAAACCCCATATTTTAATCGTGGCTTTCTGAATACCCATCTCTCCAAATAAAGAAGTATAGATCGTACTTGAAATCCAAAAACTGGGGATTACAAAAAGCTGCACTTGAACAGTTTGTTTGTTTATAACATGCTAAGAAGAAAGAGAAATTAGATTGCCTTAGAGACATATAGGCTTGTGTAATGGCACCCCTCCTTTACATTTTGTGTCCTTCACTTAACTTTTGTTCTGCTGCTGGGTAATCCCTGCACAATGAGCAAGGATAGCATTGGACTTCCCACAATGACAACCACAACTTGCACAGTTAAACTGGAAGGCAATTAAGTGCATGGGGATTTCAAATTGCTGTCTCTGCTGTACATGGCAATGGGCAGACTTCAACAGTAAATCAAAGCTGGAATTTCTGTTCTTTTCTTTTTTAAGACCTGATGAGTTTCAGTCCTCAGTGGTTCTGATCAGTTGAAATAATTTTGTGTCCTAGGAATCTTTCAGTATTTTTCTCCTCAGCCCCACTACTGCATTACTCTACTCTTGTATTACTTAATGAAACAGACTTATAGTGTTTTCCTACTAATACAATTAATATATTAAACGATCAATCACCCTGCCACACCCTGATGATGGCTTACCACAATTTAAAAAGATGTCCTTTCAGAACTGAAAAAATTTCAAGGCATTGAAGGTATGGTTCTCACCATGGGATCACTTCCTAGTGTCTCTCAATGGACCTTATCATTAGCTTTTTAAAGTCTTTGCAATTTACATAAAGCTCTTTCCCACTAACCTTCACTATTTTCATATGCTCAAAAAACTGTAAAAGTATATAGTTTTCTTTTGAAGACACAATACTGCTTTGTCTCCGAAGTACCACAGACCTCTGAATGTTTAATCATTTTGGTTCTAAAGATCAATTCAATTGCCGAGATAAGCCTTAATGCTCTGCAGATCTCAGACACAGCAGCTCTACTTTTTCAAAACATGTATATAATGCTTTCTAACTTCTTGATCTTCAGGATGTGAGCTGATTGTAATATTACATAGATGTACTAACCATAAAAAGTAGTATTATAGTTTATTTATTGGGCAACAGAAATGAGAATGACAATCAGTCTGAGAACAGTCATTTGATATACACCGTAGGAGCACGACACTGCTGTCTTTCACTGGCAAGTGGTGATAGATTCCCTTCCACTGAGTCTTTAGTGGCTCATATATGCCTGAATTATTTCAGAAGTTCACTAAAATGTTAATCATGTTTTTAAAAAGCTCTAGCTGCCTCCTGAATGTTAAAGGTCTTTCAAAGTGATAGTTAATAGTCAAATCTTATTGGGGAAATACAATGAAAGCCAGAAATACAAATGCTGCCCTAACCCTGCAAATCGTCACTATTACTCACTCATCTTCAAAAATATTTCTAAACATGAAAATCCACCATTAGAAAGCTCTTTGCAAAATCACAACGTATTTATGCCACAGCTAAACTGAACTGGTATCTGTTCTGTGCTGACATGCTCCCATCAGTCATCTTGATCAGTTTTTCCTACTCTAGGTCATGCTGTCAGCAGTGTCACAAGGCTTTCACACAAAAATGTCTGTATTTTTCTGGTCTGTGTGAGGAAAACAAGGTTCCCTCAGAAGCATATACTGTCCGAAGGTAGAAAGTTACCTTCAGCCAAGTGGGCCAGATGTAGGTAGTCAGGGTGAGTTTTCCTCCGGCTCAGCGATCGTGAGTAGCTCCCCTCACTAGTAATCAAGGTTATTTAGAGTTCAGGACTGAACTTTATAAGTAAGAGCTGCAAGAAGCAGGAACTACACCCTCTGTGTTGTTTTCCTCAAGAACTCCTGAAGCACAGCCACAGAACCTATTACATCCTAAATCCTCTCAGCTGAGGGAATATGGGAAGTGGCACCATGTGGTTGTGTACCAGTGAGAAGCTCAGAAGCTGAAAGATCTGGGCTTCTGAGCTATTCCTCTCTTACTAGCCCCACATGACAGAGAAACATTAACTCTCATCCCTATGCTCAGTGCTATTATGAATACCAAATCTCCTCTTAGAGTGATATTTTATGTCAAATGTCATAGAATCATTTGGTTGGAAAAGACCTTAAAGATGACTGAGTCCAACCATAATCTGTCCACTATTAAACTATATCTCTAAGCACCTCATTTACCCATCTTTTAAATACCTCCAGGAACGATGACTCTACCAATTCCCTGGGCAGCCTGTTCCAGTGCCTGATAACCCTTTCATGGAAGAATTTTTTCCTCATTTCTAATCTAAACCTCTCCTGGCGTAACTGGATGCCATTACCCCTCATTCTATCTCTTCTTACTTCAGAGAAGAAACCCACACTTACCTTGCTACACGCTCAGGTAGTTGTAGAGGGCGATAAGGTCTCCTCCCCTCAGGCCCCTTATCTTCAGACTTAATAGTCCCAGTTCCTTCAGCCACTCCTCATAATTCTTGTTCTCCAGACTCTTCACCAGCTTTGTTTCCCTTCTCTGGACATGCTTAAGTGCCTCAATGTCCTTCTTGTTGGGAGGGGCCCAAAACTGAACACTGTATTCGAGGTGCAGCCTCACCAGTTACAGAAGGGGACACCCAAATAAATTAATAGGGGGCAAAGAATTATGACTGGGAGTAGAACAGTAGTATGCTGCGCTAGGGCTTATTATAGAGCTTGGATTGTGGTATGACTGAGAGCAGAAAAATCTCATTCTTGCATGACCAAGGAAAATGTAATCAGCAGCAGCACAGGAAAAAAATATTGCCTAATTACATATTTACACAACACAGAGAAATGGCATTGGAGTTGTTCCAGGTTTTTGGTTGCATAATACGTGTTTAACAAAACTGCCTAATTATAACTGCACATAGTTACTCAAGAGATAGAAAAGGCTTCAAAGGAGATTTTCCAACCTCCAGGAAATACTTTTTTTTTTTCCATAACAAGTTTAATCTGTGACCTTACAGTTTATAAATATATAAACTGAATATTATTTAATATTTAATATTACAAAATAATGTTCTTCAAGTTTCTTAAGTATCTGGTTTCAACCAATAACATCTTGGAACTCAAGGCTGAGGGTGACATTCCTTCTAGAGCAGACAAATTCTTCCGTGAGACTATGAAAATACCTGGAAGTGTTAACATACAGAGATATGATGGCTTCTTGGCTATCAGAGACTGTTGTAATGAGGGTCTCCAAAATAAAAACAAAAAACAAACACAAGCTGTTAACACTAGAGCAGAGGTAAGTGGAAAAACTCCACCCTGATGAAAAAAAAAAAACAAAACTCACAACAATTGTGATTTTTAAGCTTCCTTCCCTAGTATGGACAAAAAGGCAAAATCATGAAATGTACTGACATCCCTACAGATTTTGTTTTGGAAATATGGAAATAACCGTAGAGGTTATTTCCGTAGGTTGCTGGAATGTTTTGTTTTTCCTGAAACTAAATATACTCTTTACCTCTGTCCACCCAATAGGCTTTCTACCCCTTCCCTTGGGCACCTTGCTGCATGGGGCAAAGGTCCGGTGGCTTCTTGCTGTGGCCCAGATTTCTGCTCCTTTTCTGCCCCTCTCACAGCAGACAAGTGAGCCACTGGCCTCACATCACTTCCTCCTGGACAGGCTGTGATGCCTCAGGACCTCATCCTTCCTTTCATCTTCTCCTCTCTAACACCTCCTGTGCTCATCCAGCAGGAGCCAGAAGCCGAAGTGTCCTCCTGGCTGCTGACACACTAGGAAAACAGCACAGCAGCTTTGAGGAGGACAGGACACCCCAAGCCCAGGAGGAAGGTGGGATGCCAATGTCAGGTAAGATAGAGGTTGCCTCACCACCTGGGGAATCAGAAGGCACAGGGGGGGCCAAGTAGAATCAGCCATCATGACTTTTGGCCAGATTAACTGCCTGATTCCCACTGTAAAATTCACAAGAACCAACAAATCTCCCCAGAATGTCTCATTTCCACAGAATCAGTATTTTCTGATTTGAGAACTGCTCTATCAATGATTCCTTTTTCTTTCAATCATCTCTACCTCTGCGCTGAATTTAATGAGGTTTTTCTAGCAGCATCACGTCCTCAGCACACCAAGCACGGAGAGAAAGCTGTACCACTGACTTATCAGACGAAATGCAAACTATCTCAGCACAGCAGGGCTTTAGCAGAAGCTCAGGGAACAAGTGACTCTCTTGCTTGTACTTTCTGTCATGAAAAACCCCCAGCCAACCAGCAACTTCATTTTGTTAGTACAAAAACACACTGTAGTCACCAGGATTTCTGCACAAGTGACAGGGTGAGACGTTATATCAAAGTTATTCTCCTCCCTGAACATGTACAACAAAGTAGTGTCTTTAAAGAGAGAAGTGTAATGACAGCGGTACCCAGGCCTGAGATAGCGTGTTCTACATGTCCTCACCATAGACCAGAGATAAATTATATCAAAGACTAAAGAAAACTCCCTTTTGCAGAAGGCATTAGCAACTCCATTTCTTGTTCTGATAGATGCACCTCCCTCCCACTTATCTTTACTTTTTACACTCTTTTTATATATGTTAAATATCCAAATACATTATCAGGCAGAGAAGGATATCACATGAATGCTGATTATTAATCTATGACAAATACATTATGTATAATAGATTCCTTTTAATATTTTATAATCATCTTCATTTAATAATTGATCTGAGTCTAATTTGTAATGTTCATTATTCATATGAATTGTAAATGTTTCTCATCTCACACTATAGTTCCAGCACAACAGAGACCAAAGCTGTGACTGCTGCTCATCTTGCATTAATCAAGAGCCAGAGCCTGGAGAGGACCACAGGTGCAGGGTGAGAAACACATCCCTTCCCCGGGAATGCTCAAGGACAGAAAGTGCTTCGACCAAGAGGGACTCTGGTGTATCCCGAGCGCATGTCAGCCGAGCAAAAGGCATCTCTCATGCTATCTGTTCAATTGTGCTGTCACTGCCAGCTCAACCATGTCTTTCACTGCGTTGACATGCACAACAAATTGCAGGAAGAGCTCTGACTGCTAATACTTTCTTCCTGCACCCCAGCTTTCGGTGGGGGTAAAATACACTTAAGTCTGATGAAAGGATTACACTCATGAATACTGGTTAGATATGCAGCACTTTCACTACATATGTGCAGATGATCTCTCATGGAATTACCCTGCTCATATTTTAGAGTCCCACAAGTGATGTTCTTCATAGCCAATCTACTGTAATACCTACCACTTAAGAAGTCAAAGGATTTTTTTCTTACATTGCAATATTATGACATGTCACCAAGCTACTAGTAGCCGTGAGGGTCTGTGGGATGATCTGTAGTTGATGATACATGATTTTTCTTGATGCCACATGTTTCTTAGCAAAAAATATGCCACAGTGTTTGGACTATTGTAGAGAAGCATTTGGATACAGCAATTGGATTATTCAGGGTTTTACAGACAGCCAAACGCAAGAAAACCAGAAATCAGTCATATAACCAACAAATACTGATGGAGTTATTTTAATTTACAGAAACTAGAAAACAAAAAAGTCTGAGAAACCTATTTTAACAGCTCGGAAGTCTTGTTCTTACAGGAGAAGTATGGACCTTTCCAACCCTCAGGATGTGTCAACAGAAGTCTTGCAATCTACATTACTCAAGCAGAAACAGGTCACAATGAGAACAAAAGAAAACCCAAGGTGAGGTGACATTGTAAGACTAAGATTAAAGATCTTGCTGTAGCAGACATACAGACAGGTGGACAGATGCTGCCAGACACAGCTTGCTGCACCTATGTTAGGTACTGGACAGGACAGACTCCCTTCCTCAGCATCTGCTACAACTTTGAAATGCCTCAGAACTCACCTAGAGCTACTTGAGGTGAAGTCTCCACTGAAAATAATGGATTTTGCTTTAACAAACTACATGTGAAACTACACATTTAAAAAAAATATATATTCATGTTTGTATCTTATAAGGTTTCTTTTTAAATCCAAATTCAGTCTTTTCAATTTATTTTTTCTTTAACTACTAGTTCTTTGGAGCAAGAATTGCTTCTTCACATGTGAAGGTAAAACACTGCAGGCATTGAGTCTCAGAGTTTTGAGGGAGGCTTATTGCATCATCACTTCAATCATTTTCAAACATAGAAACCCATCTGTCATGTAACATTTAAAACCAAGTACTTCGGTACTCTCTGTCTTTCTTTCATGGGAAAGTGCAGGGACATGAACTGGAAAGAAAGGTTCATTGAAACAGAAATACTATGGTCTACCTTCTTCCTCCTACTGTTCTGTGTCAGGGCTGGAGACTTTCTGAGGAAACCTGTGTTATTACCCACATACGTATAGTATGTGCATGAAAACAAAATAATTTTCAGGATAGGATAATATGCATGTTTTTTTCCAGCATAAAAAATTAGCAACCAGGACAAATAGTGTTCAACCTAAGAAGTACTGGCAGTACTTGAATTTTTTAAGACTCTTAGCCATGTTCCCCACTCAGGAATTTCCTTTGTCTGTGCTAATCACCTGCTTTCATTTGGTCCTAGTAACTCTGTGTGGCAACTGAGCTCGTTACATATAAAAAAGCTAGAAAATTCCT
>NW_010175242.1:17593-66301 GCF_000695765.1 Mesitornis unicolor
TAACAACATAATCAGCACTGGTCTGAGCTGGGAGTGTGACCAGCTCGTGACTCCTCTGTCATCAGCCCTGACCTGGGCATCTCCATCAGATCCCCCCAGACAGCTGGGATCATAGAGAGATCTGAAGATAAGAGTCAAACGTTCACTGGGATTTAAATGCCAATGATGATTAGAGTGCGTCATGGGATTTTTAAAATGTCCTGGCTCTAAAGTCTTGCGTTGATCCATCTCTTTTGCTTAAGCAAATTCTTGACCTGGGTTGTGTGTTTGGGTTGCTAACATAAAACTTAGAAAACGAACAACCTCCAATGCTGAATATACATAGATGAATCTCACTGTTTCTGTGTGCAGTGCATAGCACTTTCAGATGGCTTTGATGCATATTTAATGTTTATTATGTTTTCTAAAATAATTTGAGTTTAACAAATTATTACTGAGTGTCTAAAAAGAGAGAGGAAACAAACACACAGCCAAAATGTTTCAAAAATCTAAGTAATTATTTGTAATTCCTATTCAGGGATATTTGTTTTCACCTGTCATAAAATATTTTTGTTGTGTGCTCTCCAACAACTATTTTGGAACATAGCACCCAGAACAAGATGTTCCTACTCAGTGTTTGAACTCCTGGCAAAAAGAGAATAGGCAGCAGGAAGTCCTTAATAATAGAAGAGGCAAACAAGGTTCACTAACCTGCCAGAATGCATGCACACAAACCAGCTTGCAAAAGTTGATAATTTCCCAGTAAGACTGTCTACTTATTTTTGAGATCTGCCTGTTGATACATAATAAAAGATCTCCAAGGCACCTAAGTGCTCTTTTCAGGACATTATCTGTTCATGCCTAGCTGCCATGGCATCTTCTTGTCTTCAAAGAGAGGCAGTAGTTACCAGCCCTGAGCAGCAGAAGGTCTCACTGTTTTATCATTCCTCCACACAGTATCACAGAATCACAGAATGTTAAGAGTTGGAAGGGACCTCAAAACATCATCCAGTCCAACCACCTGCCAGAGCAGGATCACCTAGACTAGGTCACACAGGAATGCGTCCAGGCAGGTTTTGAATGTCTCCAGAGAAGGAGACTCCACAACCTCTCTGGGCAGCCTGGTCCAGTGCTCTGTCACCCTCACAATAAAAAAGGTTTTCCTCATGTCCATGCTTTGGCTCCCATTGCCCCTTGTCCTGTCACTGGCTATCACTGAGAAGAGCCTGGCTCCTTCCTCCCGACACTCATCCTTTACATATTTATAAACATAAATGAGGTCACCCCTCAGTCTCCTCTTCTCCAAGATAGAGACCCAGCTCCCTCAGCTGCTCCTCATAAGGGAGACGCTCCACTCTCTCAATCATCTTTGTGGCTCTGCGCTGGACTCTTTCAAGTAATTCCCTGTCCTTCTTGAACTGAGGGGCCCAGAACTGAACGCAATATTGCAGATGTGATCTCACCAGGGCAAAGTAGAGGGGAAGGAGAACCTCTCTCGACCTACTAACCCCACCCTGTCTAATACAGCCCAGGATGCCATTGGCCTTCCTGTCCATGAGGGCACATTACCAATTCATGGTCATCCTGCTGCCCACCAGGACCCCCAGGTCCCTTTCTCCTGTGCTACTCCCCAACAGGTCAGTCACCAACCTGTGGTACATAGGGTTGTTCTTCCCCCCATGCAAGACCCTACACTTGCCCTTGTTGAATTTCATTAAATTTTTCCTCGTTCAACCCTCCAGTCTGTCTAAGTCTCGCAGAATGACAGCACAGCCTTCTGGAGTGTCAGCCACTCCTCTCAGTTTTGTGCCGTCAGCAATCTTGCTAGACTCTGTCCTATTTATCACAATTCTCTGACTTCTTTCCTTTAACCAGTTCACAATCCACCTCACTACCCGATCATCTAGACCACACTTCACCAATTTAGCTGTGAGGATGCTATGGGAGATGGTGTCAAATGCTTTACTGAAATCAAGACAGACCACATCCACTGCCCTATGATCATCTATCCACTTGGTTATGCCCTCATAAAAAGCTACCAGGTTGGTCAAACATGACTTCCCCTTGGTGAAACCACACTGACTGCTCCTAATGACCCTCTTATTCTTGATATGTCTGGAGACAGCACTGAGGATAAGCTGTTCCATCAACTTTCCAGGGATGGAGGTGAGGCTGACCAGGCTCAGTACCATGCCTTCACACAGCAGTTACTTCACTGAAGGTATACGTGGAGGTCATGGTATGACTATTGGATTAAATTACTTGGGAGCTTGAACTTCATTGCAACTCAGTAGGAATTACGTTCACACCACTTATCACCCAAGTTAGTCAGGCATCTGTCTAACTCCTGTGAATTTCATTAAAAGCTAGACATGGAAGTCTTTTAGCAATGCTAAATCTGAAGGCTTGAAACATCTACAAATCTGCGTACAAGTGTCTAAATCACCCAAGAAGACGCTATATTTAGGATTTAAAGACTTCTAGTCTTTCTACTCTTGAGCTCCAAATGTTGTGATAGCCTGTGAAACTACCAAAAGTCTGCTGCAAAAAGTGGACAAAACAGTTTGCTTTGATATGTAACATGAAATAAAATTCAGCTTGTATCAGACTCACCAAAACAATCATTAAGATTTAATTCAAACGTGTTTTGCACCTCTCCAGCTGCACTTGATGCTTGAGGTGATTTTACCCTTTTCACATATGAAAGGAAAAAGGTTATTCATGAGGCTGACATTTGCAGCTTTTCCCATTAGACTTCCTGGACCTTAGGAAATGGTAGATTTCTCAAGGCTCAAATCAGTGCAACTCATTTTTGTGATTATAGGTTGGACAAGGTGGGTTTGTTCCTCACCTGGGGATACCTCTCCCATGACCTCTGAACTCAAAGATGGTCTATCCAATGTCTTTGACTATCTGCAGAAAGCCAGTATCAGATTTTCCTCAATGATAATGTAGTTAGCACCAGATTCAAGGCCCTAGAAATAAATCCTTTGGAAAAGATCACAGTGAAGAATAGATGAATATAGGCAGGGTAACAGTGCTGAGGCAACAAATGAGGGAGGTAGTCTGGAATAATGGGCTGTGTCAGAAGACCCCTTTGGGAAGCTCACAGTCAGCATAGGTTAGAGAAGCCTTCAGAAACTTATCAAACAGCATTTCACACAGCCAGGAGGAAAAGCAAGGTACAGGAGGTGATTTAAAGCTGGTCCCTCTGAGCTGTGCTGTGCGCTCAAGACCTGCCAATCTCTGTCTTTATATTTAGCCATGGTCATTAATTATTTGTTCTTAATTTCACCTCCACACATTAATGCCTTCATAAGTTCTAACACTGAGAAAAGATTTGTTTATATTTCTCCCCATAAGAAATATTTTATTGCTGCTAATTCTGTGTATAGGTGGAAAATATTACATTATTTTGATTTCACAAGACAAATCCTCCTTCCTGCTAGATAGCTCTCAGGAACTGTGCAAACACAGTAGCAGAAGTTAAAACATTTTTGCTCCCCAGTATGAGACTGGCAGACTGTATAGTTAGCAGAACTCCTCATAACTGTATTGCAGGAGCCAAGTTTTCCCAGCTCCTCAGTCATCATAAGGATATATCCACTAAATTAAAAAACAATAAATCAGAAGATGAAAGAATATGAAGGTAAAAAATGAAGGCAAAAGGCAGCCAGTTTTTTCATAGAATCAGAAGCAAAATAGAATAGAAAAATATAACAAATAGAATCAAAATTATCTATTTCTCAAGGATTTTTAATGAAACAAATGCAAGTGGAAGGATCAGTGATAGAGCAGTTTCCCCATTTGTTCAACTCTCACCTAGGGATTTAGATCCCCGCAAGTCCAAGAAGTACTGCAATATATTTTAAGGTGTACTGAAAAAGCCTTTCATTTTGAATCATTATTTACACCAAAGCAAAATAAAACAAAAAGGGTAATTAGCATTTCCCATGTGTCATTTATTCCATACACCTCCCATTGCATGAGGGCTTCCTTCACATTACTCTTTTTCAGCCTTTTAATATATTGTAATTTAGCAAGGTTTTTCAGTGTGAAAGTTGCCCCTGCTTAAATTCCGTATTTCCCTAATATTTTCAGGAATAAGTCAATGCCTGAAGAAAAGAGCTCTGCTTAAGCACACATTGAAAACAAAGTCTGTGCTGTAGTGTTTTATCAAATCAAGATCTGAATTTGAGCCATGCCTCTGTCCTAAAGCCACTGGGAAGTAACAACACAGATCACTTGAGTTTTTTCAGATATGTCACATCAGAAGGTTGACTTACTGTCTCTCAAACCATTTTGCTTGACATTTTTACATTTTCTCAGTTTCTTCAATCTTTCCTATGTAATGGAACAAAAAGCTCACTATTTATTCCACATACTGACTCAATAGTGCTACGAAAGCTACACTATTTCCTCCCATGTTCTACATGTGATCCAGAACATCTGTCTTGTATTTAGGGTGTGGGGTTTTTTTCTATCATCTCCAGGTGTTCCCTGCTGGTTTCACAGTATCCATCTTATAATTTTTGATGGTATTTGTTTCCTCCTCAGTATTTTAAAGAAATTTATGTCATATTCTTGCACTGTACTATTCTGACCTCTCCAAGTCTCCTTGCAGTTTAACTTTCTCTGTCTATTTGCCAATACTCTTGTTTTGATGTAACTGACAAGTTCGATCAATGTCATATGTAACCACTCTTTAAAATAATCACAAGATCTTAAATATGAAGGGTCATAATACTTTTCCCTGCATTAATCTCAACCCTCTGTTTGTCAAAGAGTTTCTAATCTATTATGTGATACTGGATGCTTTGATTCCACCATAAATCAATAATATAGCACTATAGCATCTGCATTATGGAATTTCATATTTCATAGGAAACACTCTTTAGTTTTCTTTTTTTAACTATAAATATCAGATGTTATATTTACTTGTCATGCAATAAAAACATACATTTTGCTCCTTCAGAATTGTATTTCTATAATAAATATTTATATAGGACCTGATTCAGACCTTACCAAAAACATTACACTAGCTGACTAAACGTGTATTGATATTATCATATTTTCATATGCTCAGACCCTTATGAGCTAAACCTTGGATAGGTCCATGCAGAAAGCTATATGGAAATACCTAAGCAAGTTTCTTTGAGCTTGCTCAGCCACTAAAAGTAGGTACATTAGCACAGTTCCTGAGTTCAGATAACTCAGTCAAAAAGCAGTAAATATAATATATACAGTCATAAAATCATAGAATTGTAAAATGGTTTGGGTTGGAAAGGACCTTCAGAGATCATCTGGTCCAACCCCGCTGCAATGAGCTGGGACATCTTGCACTAGACCAGATTGCTCAAAGACCCAACCTGACTTTTAACACTTCCAGGGAGAGTACAACCACAACTTCTCTGGGCAACCTGTTCCAGTGCCTCGCTGCACCCTCATCATAAAAAATTTCTTCTGTATATCCAATCTAAATCTGCGGTCCTTCAGTTTTAAACCATTGCCCTTTCTTCCATCACTACAGACTCCAGTAAAGAGTCTTTCTCTATGTCCTCATCATATATTGAAAAGCCACAATAAGGTCTCCTCAGAGCCTTCTTCAGGCTGAACAACCCCAACTGTCTCACCCTTTCCTCATAGGAGAGGTTCTCCAGCACTGGGATCATTTTTGTGGCCCTCCTCCGGACCCACTTCAAAAGCTCCATGTCCTTCTTACATTGGGGTCCCCAGAGCTGGACACAGTACTACAGGTCGGACCTCATGAGAGTGAAGCAGAGAGGCAGAAGCACCTCCCTCATCCTGCTGGTCACACTTTTATTGATGCAGCCCAGCATACAGTTGGCCTTCTGGGTTGTGAACACATATTTCCCCTGTCATGTTCAATTTTACATCCACCAGTATCCTCAAATCCTATCTGTAGGACCCTAATCTGTAGGGTTGTTCTCAATCAAATCGTCACCCGGTTTGTACTCATATTGGAGAATGCCCCAACCCAGATGTAGGACCTTGCATTTGGCCTTGTATATAGCCATGCACTCATTTCTGTAAGAGCTCTGTTCATTACCTTTGACAAGTATTAGTGACCCTGTTCTACTTTGCACAGAGATGAACTAGAAGAACTCCCACAACCATGTGCTCTGTTTTTTCTCAGAAGTGGTAACCACAGTTGGGTGTAAAGTGCCTGTGTTTTTAGCTCAAGTAGAGCATCAGAAAGATAGTTTCTTGTGTAGAAATGGTTTGTAAAGAGCTAGTTGAGCTATCTTTGCATGACAATGCACAATGCCAAATGTCTGCACCTATTGTAACGAGTACTTCCATAGACTCCTTTCTTCTGTAATTAGTTGAGTGTGTACTGCAAATAGTTCCCATGCAACTCTAGAAAAATGGATAGCTATTGAGAGTGAAGGGAGATCAGGGAGCAAGAAGTGGTCAGATTCAAGAAACTGTCCAGATTTCAATACCATCCTCAGGTAAAAATTTTAAAAATTTCCTTGGACTAGAGGAGCTTACTCAGTCAGTGCTACTCTTAACAAATTATTGGTTTTGCTAAAACCAGAATGATCATGGAATGAAAAGAACAGAAGTAGAGTTGTTTAAAAATACCTTATCTATAATTCCAAAGCACAAGTTTAGATAGGGACTTTTCAGTTCAGATCAACTAGTGATCCTCTAACAGTAAAGCTGGCTGGCTGAGTGCCAGCAGGAGCGAGGGCCCTCTTCTCTTTAAGTATCTGAGTCAGCTTCCATATTCATCCATGCCTCTCATGGCTTTTCAGGCAGCTGAAAAATGCATTAATCCTTCAAGGTTAAGTTTCCATACCATTTCCACACCATTTCCACAACAGCACAACCTCCTCTTACTTTCAAGGATATCAGAGGGCCTTAATGACTCTCATACATATCACAGTCCCTAGGGAAGGACCTAAAATGGTAATTTGGAGGTTAGAAGAACACTAATGAATTGAGTCTCTGAGCTCTGCAGCCTTACGTAATTGACATCTCTGCAGCCTTGCTCGTTATCATTATAGCAGCTTTACTTTACACAATGTCTGCTACTCTTCACGTGAACTGATAACTTACACTGTAATTGCTTAGAAGAGAATGATTGTGGGAACTCAGCATCTTGACAGTGTAAGGTAAAAGTCAGATGCAGCAAGGTCTGAAGTGCAATAAGATTTTTTTTACAGCGTCTACCTTGTTTTCAGCCCATAAAGATACAGGAGATGAGATGTGCAAGAGGTGGGAGCAGAGTGGAATGTGCCCTCTGCTCAGCTTGTAGGTGAAAGCAGTATCTCCAGTGGAGAGGGAAGGGGTAGAAAGCCACACCACCACTTCCAGTGACAGCAGGCAAAATGAGGACAGAAGGCAATGTGGAAAAGGTTGAACAATTCTCCTTATCTTCTCTAAAATGTACACAGTGGCAAAGTCTATCTCAAGTTCCCTAACAAAAGCTATCAAAATGAAGAGATAAGTGTCCTTAAGAAACGTCAAAATTATAATCTTTCTCTTTACCCTGCAAGAGTCTAGTGGGATGTGACGGTACATGACTGGCTCCCAGTCAATGCCTTGATTTTGGGGTAAGAGAAGGTAAAACAGTATTCAACATACAGAGTCCAGAGCATTTCTTAGTTTGCTTCACACTGTTGAGCCAGCTCCCATGTGAAAAGTTATACACATTACAGGCTACTGCAGGTGCATGATCTTGAAAAGAGATGTTTGGCCAAGTGCCGTGGTGTTGCCGATCCTCATCATTTTTCTTTATACTTAGGCCAAAGGTGTGCAGAAATATCCATAATATTTATTATCATTAAAGTGAAGCCCTCCATTTATTAGATTGACTAAGGGATGCCTAGTGAGGCTTAACCCAAGTATATGGGGCTGAATAGGAAGACAGAGAGTATGTACTGTTCACCATTTTCCACACACACAAAAAAAAAAATCTGTAATTCTTCCTCTTTAATTTTATTTTCAGTGATTATTTGGACTATGGAATTGCTAAGCAAGAGCTTGGAGTGACAGTCTGGCTGGGTTACTTCTTACTAACATTGCCTTCTGCAAATCACTCAGGGCTATCAGATCTCAGGGCATTTGTCCCACAATTTTTTATCTTTGAACATTTGTATTTTACCACTAAAACCAGTCCCAATTTCAGGCTAGCAACCTCCATAAGCAAAGAAAACCAAAATATATTATTCTGGTTCTTTGGAGCTGTGATTCCTGCCTGTTTTTGAATAACAGATGACTATAGAGGTACTTAACTCAATTTTGAGCTTAAGAGTATGTATTGCTCAGCCTCAAGGAAAGATTTGGAAATTATCTAGGAATCTTTCCTGGGTCAGGATGAGAAACTTCCATGTGGCAGATGCCCAAGGCTACATAAGGTGACATTACCTCACATTTTTCTACTCTATATTTTTTTACTTTATACACTGACACAAAAGGAGAGATATGAGAAAGGAATCTCCTTAAGAAACTGGAGAACAGACTTGATAGATTCAAGGTCTGGACAAGCCTTTCAAATACAGGAACTAATAAATAAGTTCTAATAGGAAGATGATACTAATAGAAGGAAAAGCTGTATTGCACTTCTTGAGTTTCACTAAGAACAATTCCCAGGTGGGCTAGACTAACAAAGCTAGAAATTAGTAAAATCGTACCCCTTGTAATCTTTCCTCCTGTATGCCAAGGTAATGATTTTTGTCCTGTCAACCTGCTGTCTCTCAGATACATATGTTCTATTTTTATACAACTACACAAAGCTTTGGATACAATTTGTTGTTATACATTTTTATTGGATAAGTAAATTGAAAGGCTGTTCTCTGATGCACTGTAAAAACAGGTGTAAGCATAAAGCAAACAGCTGGAATAAATGGGAGATACATCTTGGGTATTGAAAAGGTAAGTTTGGGCTAAGCAGAGTAGTGAAAAATGGAATTGAGCAAAAGGACAAAAATAATTAATTACTGGTCAGGCTACTGGTAAGTAGCCTATCTTCCAAAGAAGGCATTTGAGCCCAGTAGCAGAAAATGGAAAATGAGGAGTTACACACCCAAACCACTTGATTATTTTTGATCATAAAATAAAAGTTATATCCTTTTAGTTAGCAGCTAGTATGTTCTGTGATCAAAGAGGAGTATTAAAGAAGAATTTTGAACACAAAAGTCAAAACACATGAACTTTGTATGAGGAGAGGGAAATCTGAATTTTGGTCTTCACTGAAGAATTATGATGCATGAGGGAAGATGTAGTCTGACTGGGAACAGGAGGATCTGAACAATACAAGTAGTTAGATACAGTAATAAGAACCACTAAGAAATATTTCCTGGTCAAAATATTCCAGGGTTTTGACTAAACAATAATAATAACAAATAATAATTCACTAAATTGTCAAAGTTTTCCACAGAAATTAGGAATCTTGTTCTGATCTCTAGAACGTCAATGGATTAAAAGGAATTCTTTCTTCTTCTGTGTATCAGAATTCACACAGCAGTAAAATATGCTTTTTCTTCATTTATCATGATAGTCAGTATACATTTACTAGACTCACATTAAAGACTGAAGGCATCTTCCTTCACGCTTCCTTCTGTTCAGAAACTGTTCCTTAAAAGCTCCCATTGTAACCATAAATGAACTTCAATCATTTATGCAACAAAACTTGTCTTTCATGTAACATTAAATGAGTTTTGTATTTCTAAAAAGTAATGATTCTTTAGGTGTTCCTCAGACATAGAACAAAGATATGTCTTATGGAAGAACGAGTTTCATGCCCTTAGGAGGATACTGTATGGACAAAAGGAGCTATTAATTAGCATTGCGACTAAAACTTAACTATAACTAGATCATTTTGAAGTTACATCTAAGTCAGTCAAAAACATAAAAAGCAGGTGTCTCTTCCAGGAAGCTTTTAATGATAGGGCTTGGAGTTTGTAAAATGTATGCAGGAACGATTAAGTGATGACAACTCATTTAAAATGTTTCTGATGCATCTTTCCTCTTGCTGTCATGTTAATTAATTATCCTTGAGTATAATTTCACAAAATTTCAGTGGTTAATTTTGAGTCATTTCTCAAAAAAAAAAATCTACATCTTTGAGAACTTAATCAAGTCACTGCAAAGTTCATAAATTCAATCAAAATTCTGGTGCATTTCTTGACTCTGCTACACTCTAAATCAATAGAAAGTTTCTCAGACCTCTCAAGACAGTGAATCATGTCCTGTAGAACTTCAAGATGCCCTTAAGACAATACAGGATGCAGTGAAAGTCAGTGAAGCAAGAAAAGTTTTTTAAATGAGGCACAGTTTTTAAGCTTAGCTGATAAAAACATTTTATAAACTAAAGATTTTTTTAATTTCCAGATAGTTATAACCAAGTTCTTCAAGGGCTTATATGCCTTATCAGTTGTCAGCCCCCATGTACAATCCAGGCTTCCCCACAGAGCTACCACTGCAAGACACCATTTGACAGTCCATAATCCTGCAGTTTTCTCCAGTATCAAGGGAGCAAAGTTAAAAGCAAATGAACTATTAACACAGCCTACTTCATTGTATGATTTTGGCTGTAGCTCACTCTAGAAACACTATTTGCTAATGTAGTATCATGAACCTACTTTACAACAAGATCTGTAAAATAAGGGTTACTGACCCAAATGCGGGACATCGTCTACTGAAACTACCCAGTGACACAGCAAGTACCAAACACCTCCACATCCCGCTTCCCATTTTGCACTTTTGGCAAGAGAACTAGCCAATGTTTCAATCAATTCAGAGTGAAAAAGAACTGTGTCCAGCATTCATTCAGGCTGAAATGGCTCAAACTTTTGTGATAACTTGATATATGACTCAGATTCTGTACTGTAAGTAGGTTGATAGTGTGTGGAAATAAGCATCAAAACATAGGTCAGTTTTGTAATCTTAAGCCTGAATTCCCTGACTTTGGTTGCTTTGAAGATAATTATTAGCCTTTTGTAGTTATTATAAATATTTTCATACATATCTACATTTCCTGATTCTACCCTGAATTAAATTAGTAAATGCCAACAGTTAAGAGAAGTGGAATTTACTAATGGAGCAAATGGCTCACCTTTGTGTACAGTACAGATGACTTGGATAAGTTAAGTTTTGCATGCTGCTCCAAAGCAAAAGTAAACCCTGAGTTTTCTGAGGTCCTCTATTGTAATTTCTTCTTACGCATTTCAGCTGTGAACTTTCTTCTTACAAATTCAAAACAACCTGTTGAAGTGATAATCTAGTGGTGAAGTTCAAAAATGTATTATGTTTAGTATCTCATGGTATCAGCATGTTAGTGAGAGAGGGTAAAAAGAACAGGACTGTGTATTGGACCAGAGCCACAGGAAGGAAACCCGAGTGTCAATCTGAGAGCCTGTGCTTGTCAGGAATAAGAATGTTGTAACATGTACACATGGCACACAGTACATACTTAAAGAAAACACCAGGTTTTCAATGAAAGTTTCTTCGTTTCAAGAAAAGCCCTCAGTTTTTAACAATTTTTCAGAACTATTATTATATATGTGACCTTAAATATTCATTGAGTTAGTAGAAATTTCAACTTCTGCATTTATTAAGAATTATTCATAATCACAGAATCACAGAATCACAGAACGTTAGGGATTGGAAGGGACCTCAAAAGATCATGTAGTCCAATCCCCCTGTCAGAGCAGGAACACCTAGATGAGGTTGCACAGGAAGGCGTCCAGGCGGGTTTTGAATGTCTCCAGAGAAGGAGACTCCACAACCTCTCTGGGCAGCCTGTTCCAGTGCTCTGTCACCCTCACTGAGAAGAAGTTTCTTCTCAAATTTAAGTGGAACCTCCTGTGTTCCAGTTTGTGTCCGTTACCCCTTGTCCTATCATTGTTTGTCACCGAGAAGACCCTGACTCCATCCTCATGACAATAATAGGTCAGTTTCTGTCATAATTCAGACATTTTATCCCAAAAATGAGGGGGGGGAAACAAACAAAAAAACAGAAAAATACAAAACACCCACAGAAAACCCCAGATGACAGCTACAGTGATGGAATGGGGATAGGTGATAGTTTTAAAGAAATCCACTGTTCATCTATAATTTTCCCTTTTAACACCTTATCTTTAAGCTATACTTCATACAAGATGTTGACACAGCTTGATGGGAGGTGCATAACTTATTGAATGTTGATATTTTTTGTAAGATTTATTTTGTTGTTTTGCAAGTCAAGTACCTTCTTGCAACTCTATGTCTTACTTGTAAAATAATAAAAAAAAATCCCTTTGTGTTTACTGGAGCAGTGATCAAAACACGAACATTATATGCCACATCTAGTTTAAAGCATAAATATGAATGCCCAATTTACCTAAAATCAAATCACTCATCCAGAAGCCACAGCATCAAGGAGTTTTGATTAGATCTGACAAGCTAGCACAAGGCACTTGATAGGACATTCAACAAAGCAATGCAAACTTACTTTTCCAGTTGCATCACTCTGTGCTTTCTGATCAGTAGTTCTTCCTTGTTTTATGAAGTGATAAAGAAAAGGATACTATAAAGATCTAGATGGAAACTTGTATTTTGAAAGTTGCCTGCTAACTAATATTCATCATTAAGATAGAGAAAGATATATATTCCTTATTTTCAGAATGCAGTCCCCACAAGTCTCTTCAAAACCAATGGCTGGAAATGTTTTTATACTAATAAAGAGATGAAGAAATAAACGCGTTACTATTACAACTCAATAAATTAAATTAAAAAAGAGAACTAATAAACAACATTGTAAACCAGAAATTGTTTGTCTTGCTGGGTTTTATGGTTTAAGGGTTAACAGCCTGAAAGGGAAGGACAGCTGGTGTTTGTAGGACCCTAAGGGTCAGAGATCAGTACTGTTCCCTCCCCTTTCCGGCCACAGTCTAAAAAAACCGAGGAGGCCTGAGGTCTTGGGGGCTTTTCCTGGCTTCCTGGGCTGCCTCCTGTCACATCTCCTGGCAGCTGGGGCTACCTCCACGTGCCCAGCAGCATCCACCACCATCCGTTTCCTGGCACCGCTGTGGTCCCTGGTGACGAGTCACAGCGGTTACAGCAGTCACAAGGCACTGCTCAGACACTTCTACTCAGGACTACTGGGATTGGGTTTTGTATATAGTTAAATATCCTTTTTCCCTTATTAATTCCCTTTTCCTTTCCTCTGTTGTTTTCATTAAACTTGTTATAGTCTTAACTTACAACCCTATGTGAAGCATCTTTTCTCTATTACCTAGCCTCCCCTGGGAGGGTGGGAGACAATAGAAAGAGAATCCTAGTTCTTGTTTCAATTGGGTTTGCCCTGAGCCCTAAACGGAGACATTGGGTATACAATGCAAACTAAAGGTCTAGGCATGTAAACTTACTTTTCTAGGCTTGTTGCAGGCTTTGTATTTACAGACTAGTCCTTTCAACTGAGGCCTTTTTTTTTAAACACAAGAGCATCAGTAGTAAAACAACTCTCATCAACCCCATTTTATGCCCAGGTGATATGAAAATCAGTCAAAACTTTGGTGTAAAGAAGAGTGTTACTGTTAGGGAATATTTTCCATTATTAGAAATATATCCAGCTGTTTCTCTGTGTATACCTCTCTCTCTTCCAAATGTCCATGTGTACCTATCCACAAAGATACCTACATACCACATCCATCTCAAGTGAAGGACCTGTGACTTACACTTCTTCCTTCTAACAATATCAAATGTCTGCCCTTCACACACCTTTTATAAGCTATTGAGTGCTTTGTGATTGTGTCCTTTGTGATGGCAACATGAGAAGTTTCTCTTTAAGGAAAGAAATTAGATATTAGATAATCAGTTTGGAAAAAATATTAGATACTAGATAATCAGTTAGAAAAACCTTCATGAAAAGGTTCATGACACATTCAAAACCAAACCAAAACAAAACAAAACAAAACCAACCCCAAAAACAAACAAAAAAAAACACAAAAAAAACCACAAAAGAACAAACAAACAAACAAAACCACAACCAAGCAAAAAAACCCCTGCTTTATAGACTTCACACAACTTTTACAGGGGACATAGTCCAGTAATATTATTATCACTAGTATTTTTAAAACAAAAGTTGGATGTCAATCAACTAGTGGTACTAACTACCTTACTAATCTGTGTCTAATTTCAGATACCTTTAAAGTTCCTGACACTATCTTTTCTCAGAAAACCTCCCATTGTTAGGGTACATTGAGTCAGTCAGTCAAAACCCAGTCAAGTCACTGTGATTAGCTTTGACATTTCAGCTTAAATAATGACTAGTAACCATTTTTAATCACAGCTACACCAAGGATTCCAAATATTTTAAGTTCATCTCAAATTCCATGCAAAAAAGAAAATTAACTGTCGTCCATATAGACATGAAAAAATTTATCACACCACCTCAATTAATAGCTCCATATTTTATGCAAATGACTTTAAATAGAGTATGTGTTTATAGCACAATGTATTTTTCAAATAATGCAGCACAAACCATACACCATTCTGTCAAATAGTTCAGATCCAAAAAGGCAGGTGAGGAAGATTTGCAGGAGGAGAAGCAACAAGATGTAAAAGGTCAAGTCAGTTGGTGTCAGAGAATGAATTCAAACTAATATTCTTTATTTTGTTCTTTTTAAGAACAGGTCATGCCTTCCTAAAGACTTAATGTGCCATTAATGCTGCATAATAAAATGTAAATCCAATCAATTTCATGTGAACATTTCACATATTTTATTTTAAATAGCAATATCTCAATACTAATTAGCAAATGCCATTAGGAAAAAACCCAAAACATTTGTTTTCTGTAGGAGAAAATGAACCTCTCACCAACATCATGTTCTATTCCAATGCATTAACGAGGCAGAATTAATTAAATCTGTATCATTCCTCAAAATGGACAAAGCAATACTTAACAATGGTCTGCTGAGCTGTAGTCATTAATCTTAGATCATAGGCTGTGAAGAAATGACCTGAAGAGCAACTTACATTAACAAGAATTTTTTTTCAAGTGATAATCATGATAGTTTTAGTATATGCCAAGCAGGAGATAAGACTACTGAATCGCTTGTGTTCTGAATATTGATTTATAATTTATATGAGAAAGATATTTGAACTAAAGGGAAAAGAAATCAAACATCCAAACCAGAGGTTATAATTTCTTAAAGGTCTTTGAAGACTTCATTTTTCTTTTGAACAACATGTTTCTTACATAAGTCATCAGTATGTACTCTACAGAAGCTGATAAATTTCAAAGGGTTACGATATGGCATCCAGACTTACACATTTGTATATACTATGTTAACTTGGTCCTTTTCAGTTAATATAAATATTCACAAGGTCCTAAATTTAAACATTTGTCCACTTGTTTTCAATGCTTTTATAATTCTGTAGGTCCAATCTTAAAAACTTTCTAGCCAGTTATTTCACATCAGCATCTGTGAAAATCAAACTGAGGCTGCTCATTCAACAGTGAGTATCCAAGGCTGGTGACTACTCTTTAAAACTTGTCTTCATGAATAGATCTGTACTAAATACTCTTTCAGAAGTGTTGCAAGGCAAGGTGCTACAATAAACAAGAGACACTACAGGTTGGCAGTGGAGAATTCCTTTGTTTTTACAAAAAGTCTGCACTCTAAATCTTCTTTATCTAAATTACCATGAAAGGTACGCCAGCAGCAACCTTCCTGCAAAACACAGAAACCTCCTGTGTCTGAACTGTTGACAGCCTGTTGCTACCTAAAAAACCTGTCACTGCATCAAGAATCTCTTTTCCTTAAATCTTCAGAGGCCCTCAATTACTTACTCTGCCAATTTCCTATCTCTTTAGCCAACCAAAATGAATTCTATTATACAGTGTCATGTTCTACTGAACAATTTTGGAGAAAGGAAGAAGATGCCTTTGAGCATCAGCAGGAGCAGGGAAAATTCTACATTTACTTAACTAAGTAAAACACAGAAGACGCTGGTAACTTGGCTGAATTCTCAAGGGATTCTTTGCACAGCTTTTGCTACAGTTACCAAGTAAGGTTTTCAGCTTGAAGTGGAAGTACTGCTTTGCAGTGGCACACTGCCACAAAGCTGCTCTGGTGCAGAGTAGCTGGGAAGCATATGGTCAGGTTCTGCTGGCTTTGCTTCTGTCACTGAACACCAGGCTGCTTCAGCTCTCAATGAAACCAAGGGGATTAGATGCACAAGAAAGTTTTACTCAGTGGCAAGAAGGAAAAAAAAACCAACAAAACAAAACAAAAAAGAGCTGTGTTTTTCAAGAACTGAAAGTCTGAAAAGTTTTAGCAAATAATCTAAGAATTTTTAAATTAGCCCATCAAGCATGTGTGTTTTGACAGGTGCTTTAATATGTGTAATTTGATATTTCACATTTTTCTAATGCCATCAGTGTAACATTGTACAAAGTGTATGTGAATCATCTGATGGGCTTAATGTAGTGAGCAGAGGAAGTAGATCCAGCCATCTCTGGGGAAATTGGTTTGTTTTACCGTAAGCCAATTTATATTGACCTTGAAATTAATGTTATTCCTTATTATGTTGCTGCATCATTTATGGGCCTTTATAATGCTTCCATAAGTAACGGAAGACATCTTTAGAATAAAATCTGTGAGCATTTTAAAGGATGATTGTAAGATGATGAATGAGAATTTCCCTGTGGCAAAAAAAGTAGTGACAGAGTAAGTATCTTCATGGGCCTTAAATGGCTGAACAAGGCAATGAAATGAAAGATTTATGCTTCTCACATTTGGTGATATTGTTCAGAAACTTGCGGGATTTTGCTACAATTAAACATCAGGCAATGTCACATATTTAAGCACACTCAATCTGTCAAATTCCAAGAGCATTAAAATATGGTCATCTTACAAGCTCCTCATTAGTATTTCACTGAGAGTTCTAAGTACTTAACAATGCTGAAAATGCAACCACTTTGATATGGGCATCCAACTTTTTGTTCAACAGTCTAAACTTCAGTTTGAACTTTTTGTCCCATGATCACGGTCCCTTTTGGGAGCTGATGTTTTCAACACATTTGCTCTGTTGAAAATAGTGAAGTTCCAGGAGGGACACGAAAGAACAGACGTAGTAATGGATGGCACCACTGCACGGGAAGGCAGGGATGGAGTACGATGCAGGCTTTCCTAGTGCACTGAATAATAGGAGGAAATCAGACCTGTCAAAGAAAAGGGTCAGATGCAGAAAATGAGCTTGACTGTTCTGGCTGCATTTGAAAGGATAAATAACTTTGAGCAACTGGAAAATTATCAAAGGGCAGGCTGAATGTCCAGAGCTTGTTCTAAGCCAACGCTCTCCTACAAACAGCCATGGGAAGCTGTCACCATTATGGTCCAGTGAGATGGAAACAGAGCATAGCATGTTGCTGCCTGCAACATGTTACTCAGCCAGTTCAAAGAGTCCTGACTGTAATCCTGCAGTATACTTTGAGTAGCTTTAAACCACATTGTTAGGTCAATTCTTTCAAATAGTTTATCAGTAGCTGGAGAAATTTCTAACTTGGAGAAACAGACAAAGAAGGTGAGAGAAGATGGTCTGACAGTACCTACCCTCAGTAATGGTGACCAACAGCAGATGGAATTGCATCCCATTTCTGCATCTGAGTCTGTGCTTGTGTTCAGGCTCATGTTCTCCAAGCCAAGTGGTTTGAGTCCATTGCCTTCACAATGCTTGGAAGAACAGAAGGCAAATATCAATAAATACTCCTGCAAGTCTGTTTTCCTACCTTTGATGTCAGCTGTCACACTCCAGATTTAAGCTAGAGAGAACCAAAAGTTAAGCAAAATGGATATGTCTAGATCCAAACAGAAGCTGACACCCCAAGCTTACGTATCAGATTAGATTCTGCTTTTGTTTTCTGAAAGAGTCTGTGGGGAGGGTTTAGGTAGATGTTGAAGGCCTGCAGCATCAATTTCAGGAAGAGTTTGTCAGAGCTGTATTTGCTGCTAAATCTACAATTGAAGTACAGAAGAAATATGCACAGGCTGAAAAATAATAGTTGGCAGGGAGTTTAAGTGGTGACCAAAGTATGCAATTGCACAGATCCAAAACACTGCATCTACTCCATAAACAGGCAGCAAATGTACAGTGTCATTGATAAACAGCCAAGATATAAATCACCACTCTGATGTATGTCCCTATTGATTAAATTTATGAGATTCACCACTACGGTGCAACTCATTCCAAGGAAGAAGCTGATTGTTAGCCAAGTTTGCAATATACTTATAAAGCCTCTTGGATTGGAAATGTCATTATTAGAAAGTGTGCATACACATATTTAGAGCTGATTATGTAAGAAGGCATATCATATTTTACCACACACCATTTTTTAGAGAAAATTTTAGCCTCCTTGCTTACCACCTTACAGGTGAGACCTGCATACTAGATAAGACTTTTTTTTGTATTGAGTTTACAGATATTTTCTTGCTGAAATACATGAAATATGTTCTGAGGTCTTATTAAACATACACTTTTCAATAACTTTTTTCATGCTCTAGCAAGCATCCCACATTCATAAGGACCTGCAAGCATCCTTGCAATGAAGCAAAACTTTGAGGTCACAAACCCTCAGCATAGGTTTCTTCATATAATTTTGGACAACTCTGAGATGTTTTAACAATGTGGCGACACTTGGGGTAGGGACATTGCAGCCTGCCATGTGGAAAGTGGTATCTAGAATAAGTTTGAAGTAATTCCAATGTTAGCTGCATCAGCAGCAATTCCTGTAGGTAACTCAGAGCTGCAGTTGCCTTTCTTTTCCATGCATACAAGGTAAGTCTCAGAGATCTGTACACTATTACCAAAAACGTGGCTGCCTGGTGCAGTTTAAGCAGCCAAGTCAATGTGGTTTGTGCATGTGCATGATGATTATATCTTATATTTTTCCATTTAAGTTCTTGAAGTCATGCTTACTAGAGGGGAAAAAAATACTATGGATTATTCTGCTCCAGTATGTGAAAACCACGTGAAAACCTTGACTGATGACATGGCTCCAAGGAATAAGTATCAATGACATCTGCAGCACAGCTATGAGGTTACTATTAACCACAACCTGTGAATTGAGAAAGAAGCCTTTAAAAATGACTGCTGACAAACGCAATGAAAGAGATTTACGGATTGCCTACTTCAAGAGTGCCCATCCCTTGTGGAGTGAATGGCTTGTCTCATTCATTATGTTCCTGTGACATGAAAATGGTATTCTCTTTTTTTTTCTTTTCTTTTTTATTCCTTTTCCTTTAATCTCCACTGAGTGAGTATCAGAGACGCCCTTCCAGGGAAAATAATAAACATGAATCATGTAGCCACTGAACTTTCAGAGATTTGAGCCCTGCATTCCCTTAATATTTCAGGAAAACAGGATGTCCTTAGCTCTCAACAAAAGGGATATCAGCTTATCAACAGCAGATTTTAGCAAGCCTATTATATGGCTGTAAATTCAACTTTTAAATCCAATTATCTGCATTCTTACTGCCTTTATTCCTTCCAAGTTTTTATACTAAATCATTGAAGGTTGATATCTCCAGTGTTAAATGTGCTCAAGCACTACTCAGTTCACAGTGGCCAGAGTCCTCTCTGAAGTGTGTTGTTATAAAATGTAGTCAGGAACAGACTACAAGACCCTAGACTGTGTACAGACAAGGTCACAAAGATGTCATTGTATCACACAGTAGAAATAAATATGTTAAAGATAGAAAAGGCACAGTGGGTCAAATATCTGAAAAAGAAGGAGCCTGGTTCACAGGCAAGGGTTTTTCTCAGAACTACACAGGTTATGTACCCAAGAGACCTGTACCGGCAAAGCATCTTACAGCCAACACTAGCACTGACACTATGACCTCCTATTTTAAGCTACTGGGTAACCGTGCATCTGTAAAAGCTAGGCTGGAAATAGATAGACTTCTTACATGAGTCAGAGCTTCTCTGGTAGTATCTCACTATCCAGTTAAAAAGAAAGGAAGGCAATTGCTGAATCTGCATACCCAGCAACTCCTAAGAGATCTACAGTTGACACGAAATGATAAGGACCTTGTCCGCCTCTGAAGATTTTTGTGCCTTAGGCCGAGACAGAAACTGTATGGAGGGAATAATAGTTAATTCAAAAGTGCTGTGCGGCTAATTTGTGTCAAGCCAGCAACCTTCAAAATGACAGAAACGCTATGGATCTTAAGAGTGGCCAAGGGACTCTTGTTAGTCTCAGTTACTATGGGATTCTGTCAAGCCAGTCTAGCTCTCTATTTGGAGATTTTACTTTGCCACTCATCTGTGTAGCAGTGTGCACCTGCACATGTGTAATACTGCTGAAGTGTTTGCTTGCTTCAGCAGTCCATATGCTAGGACTGTATACAAGGAGGAAACACCTTGACAGACACATCCAATCTACAGAAGTTTATGTGGATAGTATTGGCAAGCACTGTTATCCCTTTCACTTCTGATGTTTAAGCACCATTATTTTCTCTCTAAAGTTCATTTATAGAGCATTTGGGAGTCTTATTAGCCGTTAGTCATCATCAAAGAGATATCAAAGGGTTACAGAGAAGATTCAAATACTTATCTAACCTGGTCACAGAAAAAAGAAAACTCAAGCTGCAAATAAATCATTAACAGAATTAAATAGTTGAATTTCAACATATCTCCAAATGAGAAAGCTTGTATATGGGAAATATGGCAAAGGGGTAAAAAATAAACTGGCAAGCAGCTGGAAGATGATAGTCTGAACTGTGGAAAGATGAGAAAATTAGTATATCTGATGTATCATGTGAAAAGATGGGTCCCACCCTGGGCTTCATTATCAGAGCCTTCTTGTTGATGTAGACTGATTTTGGTTTATACTGGAGAGTATTCTCTTAGTCCCAAAGCCAATTAAGTGTGACTGTCTATACTTAAAGTGATGAATGTGCAACATTGATGTTATACATTACTCAGAAGCCCATGACTTCATTCATTGTGTGGGCCAGGATGGAGTTGTTCCAGCTCCAAATATTTTCTTAATAAATACATCTTGTCTTCATCAGCATTTACATAGCAGCTATTGTACCATAGTTTCATAAACATTGAGCACAAAAAAAAAATAGTCATGGTGTTGAGTATTATAGAGAAAAGATGATCTAGTCCACTAACCAAATTTCCCTCACAAACTGATCACTCAGAATTAAATCAGTAACTGATCAACCTGAACAACAGGTTCACTGTGTTCTGCTTTTTTTTTTTATATCAATACATGCCTGCTGCAAAATTCAAAAGCTACCAGGCACTTGTCGTCCCAGATCAGTGTCTTCTGTACATTTTGCAGTGCCATCTGAAAATATCACTGCTCACGCATTGCTCACTACCACCCATCAGTGGGAGGCTGCCAGCTCCACAGTTCTGTGAGCAGGAAACTGAGCACATCTTAATACCCCACAGACAGAAGTCAAATGGGCTGGTGCTAACCCCCGCCATGGAAATTTGAAACAGAATTTTGTGGGAGCTGTCCAGGCTGTGATCACACCCCTTGCTCTCAAAGCAGCGCTGTCCAGCAGAACAGGGGTAGCAAGCAGAGAAGGAGTGTGAGGTGAGGAGGAAAAGGGAGGTAACAACTTCAGCAGACACCACACTTCACACAGGAAACATTTGTCAGCAGAAGAGGGCCTACTCTAACACTACCACCAATTGCTGCATCTCTCTATTTCTAAGAAATAGGAAAAAAACCACTTATTGTTAAAGCAATATAGACATGTTACTCACTTTCAGGTGACAACTGATTGGCATGCACAAGATTTTTCAAAGATAAAAGATAAGGAATCCATAATAAAGTTAGCATTTAGCTTACAAAGCATCTGAAGAAGCTATTGTGATGTTCTAAAGACTTTATTTACTGACTCAGAAATCATTTTCATTTTGAATATCATCCTAATGTACACAATACTGACAGGGAAGCAATAGTAATTGTAATAGCAATAGTAACAGCAGTAGCAATAGCAGTAACAATAAAAATATACATAGCTATAGCCACAGTTGTAGTTGTAGTTTGTCATAGCTACAAAAGGCTGTTGTTAGTCCCCCACCAAAGCCTCCTCTTCTCCAGGGTAACTGAACCCACCTTCCCCAGCCTCTTCTCACAGGGCAAGCGCTCCAGATCCCACCATCTTGGTGGCCCTCTGCTGAGCTCCCTCTGGTTTGCCCATGTTTCCCTTGTACTGGGAGGCCCCAGACCAGATGCAATATCCCAGAAATGATCTCAGGATATGGTTGACCACCTCTGTTGCAGGGAGATGCTCCTTTGGCAGGTCACAGGGTCTCTGTCCACAGGCTTTTCTGCAATGCATTGTGGGGACTGATACCCACACAGACTCCAAGCAAAGCTTCTCAGCTGAAGAGCAGAGCATCATGTGAAATGATTTTCTTTGCTTAAAACAGCTATCTTTGTGTTAGAAATGCAAAAATTCTAGAAGTTAAACTTTCCTATCTACTCACCTTCTTGAATGCCTTTGCAGTCAGCGACAGCCATCTTGAACTGCCTCGAAGCATCACATACCATAAGGCAGAGGCACCCTCACATTCAACACATAGTACCCAACACAACATACCTCCTAGGCAAAGGCAGATACAAATGTTAGCTTCTTCTTGATATTATAGCTGAGTGTTACAAGCTTCTGATGGTAGTAACTTTCTTTTTGTCCTCACTAAAAATTTTATTTCTCCTGAATTATAAACATCTCTTTTTTTCTCAGAAATATATGCAAAATCCTATAAAGGATATAAAGTAAAAACTGTACATGTGTCAGGCTGAAATGCAAAATGAGAAACCAGGCAGTCAATTTTTTAAAACTCCTTTAATAAAGTAAGTATTACAGTATTGAAAAATGGTTCCTTATAAAGTCAGCTTTATTGAGGGAAGGAAGGAGGACAGGGAAAGAAGCTATGCTCCAGAGCTATGAAACAGTTGGATGGAGCAGAAAGGTTTTCTTGCCAGTAAATATGCAGAGCAGATTCTCATATACCTTTCTGATATGCATTGCATTTTATTTGAAAGACTATATGAGAGGCACTGCCTGTGTCATTATCTAGCAGGTGTACTGGTTGGTATGGTACATTAAGGTTGAGTCGTTTAGTGTATGTTTGCTTGGAGACAGGGCAATTTTGAATTTAGCACTGTAAAATCACTCAGGTCTCACAGAGCCCCTCTTAGCTGTTCACATATCTGAAGAACTGTCAGCCTGGGCCAGAGCGGTCAGTTTGGGCTGATATCCTGCTTCTCACCATATCTATAGGTAGATATTAAGGGAAGGTTATAAGACATAGAGATTATTTCCTGGAAATACCCTCCTATCTTATTTTCAGGGATTTAGAGCCATTCTGAGCTGGATACTGTCTCCAGACCATCATGTTTAATTATTAGAGAATTGTATTCCTAAACCTAGGTAAACCATGTAATTGCAGGACGGATTTCAGTTTCCTATCTCTCTTGTGCTTCTCTGCCTTACCCAGTACTTTATAAGCATTCTAAACTGTTTTTTTTATATAACTAATAAAAAAGTAAATAATTGAATGAATAAGATACGTTTAAATGTGCCCTCATTTGGTGGTAAATCTGGAACAGTAAAATGCTTCATCAGTGAATCACTTCCTGACTTAGATGTTGTGGTGAAGTCCTGTCTCCCACGCTCTGCCTACAGTAGCCCCTGTTTGTTCCTTCAGATTTTGCCTTTGGCACCAGAATTTGATGCTAAATAATTAGTGTAGCAGATGTGAAGAACACTGTTTTTCTGAAAGAGTCAAAGGAGCTTTTCTTTTCTTTGGAATCCTGTCAAAATTGGTTTGGCCAACTTCAGATATTCTCCACCCAGCTCTGTTTAAATTTGAGTCTGATAATTTTTGTCTCAGTAAATAAAGCAAAATCATCAATCATCTCATTAGGTCATGCAGGACAGCAAGGCCTAAGATGATAAGCAGGCAGCCACCCAGTCTGTTGCTGTATGAGTTAATGGGGAGTTGGAGAAAGCTGCACCAGGCTTCCTGCTCTTTCTGACTCTGCCTTGTACAATGCACAAATAAGGATGGAGTCTTGAAACATGGGATGAAGTTATTAAACAAGCACTCCATATAGACAGGTGAAATCTGTGTTATAAACAATTATATTGCAAATATTACAGACAATTTCCGAGGCAGGTAAATACAGTTTCCATTATGTTGCATATGGTGAACAGGACTTCATGTTCATACTTCAGATCAACAAATTCTGAGTGATCACATAATCATAAGCAAAGGAGAGCAAATTAGGTGATATTTGGCATACAGTACCTTTCCAAAACTGAAAAGAAAATCTAATGGAAATCAGAGACATATTACAGTGATTAAAAAGTCACTCAGGGTTTTATGCAAAAGCTATCCCAGAGATGCTGAGGCTCCAAGTAGGTCTTTCAGCCACAATACCTATCTTGCTTTCTGGGGAAGGTGCAGCCATCTCAAGTGCTCAGGAAACAGGGTATCTATCTTCCCTGGGCATATTCTGAGATCTTACACATACCATGTCATGAGAAACCTGTACAGTCATTGTATCTGAGCAGAGGAGCAGAGGAGATGCTGCTGAGGGTCTCCTTGGAAAGTGGGAGTAAAGAGAAGGCAAAAATGACCATTTTTGGCTGGCTCAACCAAGATCAGTACTAACCATTCTGCCTCAGTGAACAGAGAGAAAACACAAATATGCTTACTTCTGTGCTCAACTGCACTCCCACCAGAGACTATGTCCCTGGGAGATGGCACAAAGCAGGGCTTTAATGCCACACTTTCCAGGTGCTAATCCACAGACCAGACAGCACAGGTCTGCTGGTGAAGAGGGACTTCTGAAGGGCCACTGTGGTTCTTACTCTGAGCCTGGGTTAGCTCAACTTCCCCTTGGCTGTCCCCACAGCAACAGTATCTACCCTAGTACCCTCCAACAAGGTCATTAATTCCCAAAATATTGGCATCCAATCTCTTACCAACTCTGTGCTCCCTTCACCTTCTGCCTGACCCTCGTTCACAAAGAGGTGTGCTGAAATCAATTCCACCTCATGTCCACAGTCTGGCCAGACAATCTGGGACAGCTTTGTTTTCCTGTGAAGACAGTCTCCAGCAATCACATCCACTCTATATGCTCATCTCCTTCCCCTCTTGCTCACTTGCACACACTGGGTGATGTACCTGGCAGCTTTCCCAACAGTTTCAAACTTGTGAATTATTGATCTGGCTTTGTCTGGCATGCTAGCCACCATTCCAACAACTTTTGCATTAGCTCTGTGTCAGTAAGCACAATTTTTTTATCAACCTCAAGCGTATTGTGGCAAGTCTTGTCCTCAAATACAGTCCTCACAAAAAATTCCCTTAAGTAATTTTCTGCTTCCCCATACCCATCAGCTCTCTGGCACAAACATTTTTTGAACCACAGTTCTTTCTAAGGAAAGAAGCATCACAGGTCACCTCCGTCTCTGAAACTATAAATATACTATGCATGTAAATATACATAGCATCCTGTATATAAATATATAAATAGCTCAATGATCAGTTTAAGAAAGACTGACAATGGAGGCTGCATACTTACCAAGTTCTTCTTGATCGACACTTTATACACATACTGACCTCCTTTAACTGCACAGCAGCAACTCCTCCTGGGTTGCTTTTCATGAAAGTACATGGTGCAAAGAGCAGCAATTCATCATCATCACCCCTATTGTCAGTCAAGGAGTGTATTGTCATCCTGGTCACATTATTTTGACTGGGATGAGAGAGGAGGAAGACTAATATTTTGAACCATTTTTCTCAAAATGACATTTCATTCTGAAGTTTGCCTAAATGCTCACCTTTTGTTTTATGACAGTTAAAACCTGGTCCAAAAGGAAAGTACTTTTTCCTGTTTTCTTATTGTCTTTCCTTATGTCTTTTCATCCAAAAGTTTGAAGCAATTTTATTGTGAGGCACTCCTCCAGCCGAAGCTGTCTGACCAGCACACCAGAAGACTTCAAAGGTGCATTCACTCATAAAGTGACATATTAACTGTGTTGACTTGTAGCGGTGAACAGGAGGTCTACCACTAGAAGTAGAATAATCTTCTAACACTTTAAGGTCCAAAAGGTGTCTGATCACCATGAACATTCAGGTAGATTGATCAATTTTCCTTCATCATAAATTAATTCATGTTGTTACAATCTGTTATCAGGAAATGGTTTCCACTGAAGCAGCATCCAGCAGGGAGCTAGTACAGAATGGGTGAATGGTCTTCTGTGTTATCATTCATTTTATCATTGTTAGACAGAAGACACATTTTTTTCCATTCACACTGCTGTAATTTGCAAAATGTCCAAGGCTACATTTTTAATCCTTTGCTTCCCTGATAAAATGCAAACTGTTTTTTTTTCCTGTGTATGCACACATGGCTATTTATTACTGCTTCCTGTGCCCATCAGCAACAAAATTATTGCTATTTCATCAGTGAGAAAGCCTAGAACAATTTATAGATCATACCCTTCTCTATGAGAAATGCAAATTATGCAGTCAATAGAGCCTTCAGCTACTTGCATCAGTAGCCTTTTCCCAACTAGTCTCTGGGATGGTTATCTATACTTTCATTACCCTGAGATTACATTAATGACATTCAGTGCTGACTGGTCTGTCTGATAAAGCTAAGTATAAACCCAGGCTAATGCAGAATGTGACTGACAGTTTTCAGGAGAAAAGCAAAAGCCAGGAGCACGTGTCACCTCCCTAGAAAGAGCTACATTTGGCTGCCAGTTAAATATATGAATTTTAAAACTGTTCTGTTTGATATGCTGCATAGGATTTTACATGATCCCATTACAGGCTATACCACTTTCTCCTCATGTTTCTGACTGACTGCGATAGTCAGCCATCAAATCACAGGAGCTGGTGTCCATTTGCATAGTAAAAATTGTACATTGCCAAGCAGTACTTGCAAGGAAAACATAAAAGAGTGGAGGAAGAAAGGCAGGACAGGGAGAGAGGTCACTTCAAACCTAGGGTGGAGGATAGTGGATAACAGCTGTTATTTCACAACAACCCATGCCTTAAAAGAAGCAAAATTAGGAAGGAAAAATGGTTTTCTGCGTTTCACTGAATGTGGCAAACATGAATTTAAGCAGTAGATTTATTTGTGTTGTAAGGCGAAGTTGGTGAACTGAATGTGAACCTAATGCAGTCAACAGAGTGGCTAGTAGCTTATTTGGATTTATTTGATTCTCTGCTTCAGTTCTTTTCACTACTGGTGTGCCAGAGATTTGTGTATTGTCAGACTCAGTCACATTCGAGACATTGTCATGAAAATTTGGGCTTCTGGGCCCAGTTACAGCTTGGGCTTTTAACATAAAGATTGAGTGACACTTTTTCAGTGAATGTACATTTCAAACAAAGGCTGTGATCAAAATCAGGAGAAAATATTGGTTTGGATAACTCTGAGAGACAAGATTTTCTGAAACAAGAAAAAAACTGCACATTGGTAGAAACATTTTCCTTCAAAACTGCCATAACTTTCTGACATTTTCAAATGTAAAATAGTGAGCTCTTTTTGAAATAGCATTTTTACTCTCCATATTGACTTACAGCTTGCGAAAAGGAGTTTAGAAAGATCAAAAATGATACAAACTACAATGAAATATTTTCTCTCCAATTCCAAATGAATTATTTGAATTTTTTAGGTTCTTTTATTTTCTTACATTTCTAATAATCCTGAAACATGTGCCTTCTCCTTTTCCCCTCTTCTTCAGAGTCAGCAAATTAATCATCAAACTCATTTCTTGTCCAGGTCAACTTGGCACCATAAAGACATTTGAGGTAATAGAATACTGGTCTCAACTTTTGGTGAAATGACTATGAAATACTGGCATTATCTTCAATTTGCCACAGGAGCTGAAGGGCCATTCACTCAGAAACACTGTTATAAGCTGTCTGCCAATTCAAGGTATTGTACTGTGTATTCTACACACCTCCCCCATACAATTTGTTCACTTAATTTGAAATCCTGTGATCCTTTGCAGTTCCATTTCTCCTTTCCATTACTTGGCTTGTTCATTTTCCTGAGTAGACACCTGAAATTGCACATGGACTGCCTACATACATTTAACTGCTTTTTATTTTTCTTTCTTTTTTCCTTTTATGCAATTGCTGCCATTGTTGGAAAGCATAGTTTTCATGTAAACCTCTTTGTTTCTACCCAGTGTTTCCTTAATCCTAACTTTTCTTTATCTGGTTATTTATTTACTTCTTGTTTTGTTTCATATTGAAATTTCCTGCCTTACTTTCAAAAAAAAAATAAAAGGCACATTTGATAGTCTTTTGCCGGGTTTCTTTTAATGGCAGATAATTTTTTTACCTGGTTTGTGCCATCTGTTGCTGTCCATTTGCAAGCAAAATTAAAGCAGCACTCTGGCTGCATCATCATGGACAGATCCCTGAAGACAGCTACTCAGTGAGCAGCGGTGGTCAGAAAAACAAATGAGAAGTGAGGGAAGCTGCAGTAGGGAGGGATGACGGTATATCACTGTCTTGATTTCTGGACCTGCAGAAAATTTTTTTGCCCACACTGGGCTTTGAAAAGAGGAGCAGGTCATTGGCATCTCTGCAAACCAACCAGCTGATGGAGCACCCTTCTGCAGACCACAGGGTCCAGCTGAGCCCAGCCCTGCCAGGGCAGGATGGGGGGATCCAGGCACCCTAAGGAGGTAAGAAACACCCCATCTCAAGCATTCTGTTTATGTTTGTGCAGGATGTCAACACGCTGGTTCAGGTGGCTGAGAACAGACACCTTGACAGACAAAACAGGGAGAGAGAAATGTCCATAGCAGGATGAGAAAAAAGTTATTGTTCCCATAGAGACGAAGTAGAGAATTCTCAGACAAAAGAGAGGAACTTGTTGGCCTAGATCTCTCTTTTAGATAACTCTCACCTCTAAACTGAATTCTCCCAGTGTCATAAGAGCTGTCACTTTTCCCATGGAATATTCATATTTCAGCTTCCAAGAAACAGTTCTGCAGCTGCTCATAGCTCAGTTATCTTCCAGGTTCAGATCTCACATACTCCAGCTCTTCTGTCCTCCTGCCTGCAGTCTGGAAGCTATTGCCTAAAGCCAAATTTCAATGCCTGCTGTCAGCATATTTCAAGACACACTAACTTAAAATAAGACTAACTTCTCTTAATGTTTAATTCACCTGGCTGGCATGTGTCAAAGGAAGCATGTCATATTTACATAGGGCTTTTTGTTATAAAGTATTACCTGTCATGTGACATAGTCATAAGTTACCTCAGAGCCTAAAAAGAGCCTGAAGCAAGGCGAAATAATTCTGTTTTCCAAAAAAAGCATGGTGACAATATTCCCACAAAGGGACCACAATCTGGCCTTAAAAAGATACTATTTTCATATTGAAAGACATGTAGATTTGGCATTTAGATGCATGTCTTAGTGGTGGAGTTGGCAGTTGCTAGATTAACAACTGGACTTGATCATCTTAAAGGTCTTTTTCAATCTAAGTGATTCTATGATTCCGTGATTCGATTTCATCCTGCTTACCGGAAGTAGATATTCTACTGTTTAAGGTAACAAGATCGATGAACAAGACGTATTAATACCATGCAACATTGGCTCTGAAAGCCTTGCCAATCATATCAAAGACAAACAGGTTTGCTTAACTTGGTTTTGTGGTTTGGTTCGTTTTTTCTTATAAGAAAGGCAGTAATTTCCATATTGCAAAAATTGGAATGTTCTAAATATTATTAGTCATTTAGACCCAGTTATATAGCTAATTTCTCAAGTTTCTTATTTATATGACTGAGAGCGGGAGAGCACAAGACTTGAACAAGGGTTTGCACTGGCTCTGAAAGGGAGATGTTGCTTTGGGTGTCCATCTGCACAGTCTCAAACAGAAACACACAACTTCCCAAACTGCTGTGCAGACTATTAAAACACTTACTGTAGGTATGCCAGAGTAAATTGGCACTGACTACCAGGTTCCTTCCTAGAGCAAATAGTCAGGTATGGCCAAAGGAAGGGCAGGCTGAAGGTTATGAAGATCAGACAGGAGTGAGAGCGCCAAGCGTCTTGTGATTTGAATTAGCAGTTAATTACTGCCCACTTGTGGCAAAACGTCAGTGACTTGGTTGGGCTGCTAGTAAAAAACCTGCAGACAGACAACAGATACCCAGCTGTGACTACACCTGGTCTCTAAAATTTGATGGCCACATGATGGTTTCCCTTCTTTTCTTTTGTCAGAGAAGATGTCATCACCAGGGCACTGAGAAAGGTAGCTGGTTAGAAGACGCCATACTGTTTACAACATGCTTCTGCTGCAAAGCTTGAAACAGTTAAATGCTTTGTGCAGCATCAGCTCATAACAACGTAATGCAACCCTGCAAAATAGAGTGGTTTACAGCAAAAAGTCCCCACAAAAAGTTACTGTAAAAATCCCACTACATAGCTATATTTTTCTCTCTTATTTACACTGTAAAATTGAATACAGATCCTGAGTGAAATAAGTTAATGATATACTAACGAATAATCTGCTAACAAATATTCTTTCAGATATGGTGGGTCCATATTTCTTCCAGCCATCACATAAAGATGAATGTGTATGAATGATCTATCCCCTTATACATGACTAAACCTAAAGCAATATTATCAGCTTAACATTACACTAGTCCTTTGGGATAGTAGTACTAGCTGTTCCCTGCAAATCAGGAACCTGAAAGCTCTAACAGCCAGGCTTGTGAAATAACAAGAAATTTTATAGCCTGAAATGTTTAATCGTTTTGTGAAATAAACAGCAATTGCAAACAGATTTATTGTTTCAAAGCCTGCTTCATGTGATCCTGCTATTAGCAGCAGAGTATATCAAGGACCCTTCAGTTCAGAGGCTTGCAGAAGTTGGAAAAATTCAAGGGCAAGATCAGTGAGGGGTGGAGTATGGCATTATATCATTTCCTGAAATACCACAGCTGTTATGCGTAGCCCAGCTCAGCAAGGGCAGCTTCATCAGAGTAGCTGCTGTGCCTTTCCTTCAAAAGTGGACATTTCAGTGCACTTCACAAGCAGCAAGTTAGTTCTTGTTATCTTCTTCCTCATTTTACAATAGAGAAACTGAGGCACAATTTTTTTAGGAAGCCTATTCACAAAGGTGTTGAGCACACAAAAGTTAATGGGATGTCTGCAAATCAGATAGTAAATGGTAAGTCTGAAGTCATAACTGCCTGCTGTGTTAGGAGCAGGAACAGAAGCCAGAGCTCTTGTCCCCTAATTTTTGCTTTAAACTGCAGTTCTCAACCTTGTAATGTCCTCTTTGATCATATCCCTAGTTCTCCTTTGGCAGTAAAAAGGAAACATTATTCAGAAGAGTACTTCCATGAGATGGGCTTGTAGAGCACACATTTACTAAGGACAGTCTCTAAAATCGTTAGTCAGATAACATTACATTGTGCCCCCATTATATCTGCCTCATCTACTTCTTTGTCTTGTCTGTCAGCAATTAACAGCTAAGCCAATTTTCTCCAACTCAATTCACAGCAAAATAGGTCTTTAAGGATCTACAGTGGGAGTATGCAAGGTGTTCATGTATTACAGTGATAAGCGTAGAAAAAATTAATTAGAAGATTATTTTGCAGCAATGGGGCCATCCATAGCCACTACCACCGATGTGGTCTCCTCCTTCTCAGAAGTTTGACTGGCAAAAGTGAGTATTTGGAAAGTTTCTGGCATGACCTACCCATGCAGAACTTCTATTGGTTTTGATGTGTCTGAACAGCAAGAGCTAGCTGCAGGACTGTAAGGCAAAGGTCAGTCATAAAGGACTGATGTTTAGGGAACATATAAATTAGTTAAAGAACTCTAAGTCAAAATAATGATGAAAAATAATGGAATAGAATATCATATAGTCAATATTCTGTAGGAATCACTGCAGTGGGAGCATTCGCATGAGCTAGCATTTTATAATAACACAAGCTTGAATATCTGAAAATAATGAGCCATAATAATTGATCCCAGCTGTAATGAAAACATCACTTGGTATTTCTGTTCCAGTCCTATTTGGCACTGGTCTCTACTTGAGAGTGATAAAAATGAAGCCTTAACGTTAAACAGAAAGCGCTGCACAATTGATGATCTATAGGCAATGCAACATCCATGGCTTTTCTATATTTGATTTTTGTCTGATTGTGCTTTTGAATCTCATTGCTGTAGATCACTTTGTGAGTCCCTGAGCCTGTAACCTGAGGACTTGAATCTGGACTTGAGGATGAAATGGATCTCAATGGAAGAGGGGAAGAATCCAGTCCTCGCCAATGAGACATGCTATTGCCAGATTTCAGCTGGAAAAGAACCAGAACAACGATGCCAGACTGAGGATGATGCAGAACCACAGCTAATCTTCACTGGAACATTTCTGATCTGCTAAAAGTTAAGGAGTCTTATACAGACGTCACAGAATTGGACTGGTATGTGGATGAAAATCTCTGCGATAGTATTTAATAAATAAAAGATTAACTGGTTTTTTATTTTCCGAAATGGTCTAACTTTTCAGGTATAGAGACAGAAATTTGAGTGCAAAGTTGCCTGGCGATAATAGCATGAGGTATTTTTTCTACCAGCTACTAGCTGAAAAGAGTTGGCTGTGGCAAGTAATGAGGACACTGCAGAAAAAAATGGCTATAGAAAATATCAAGCAGAGTGATCTGGAACTAATTTGATCTAAACAATATGAAACAATAAAAGTAAATCTGTATTTGAGATTCTTTATTTCAAAAGAGGAAACTTTGATAAGAGAAATTTAAAGTTAACTGCAAGAGAAACCTCAGGAGTTTCTCATGGAAAGGGCACCTGGAATTTTATTAGGGTAGATACTTTTTTAAAAAGCTACCAAAAACTTGAATCTTGAACAAGTAAAAATGTAGAGAACAGTTCCAGACTTGTGCACATCAAAAGAATGTCAATAGGAACAGAAAGAATAAACCTGTATCTAAAAAAAGTTGAGCAGCAAAGAAAGCTAAATATTGGAAAACAGGAAACAGGGACATAAAGTGAGAATTTCCAGAAGACCAGGTGAGTTATAGGCACATCAAAGGGTACTAAAACAGCAAAGTAATGCACCCCTGAAGAAAAAGCAAGTGCAGTCCCTCAAAGACTCTATTTAGATATTTCTAAATATTTCTAAATAAATAAGTACTTCTAGTAGATGTGTGAGGGGATTAAAATATTTTACAGGTATTATTAAAATCTTTTCCATAATTTTGCACAGATCTCTGGTTCCTAGCACAAAGCAGTTTCACACCAGGTAAGAAAAGATAAAGTTGGTGGGATGATCTTCTGAGAAGGGGCTAAGAAAGCTGGACTTGTTTAGTAAACCAATGGCTGAGTGGTGATCCCAGAGCTTATTCAAAGAGCAAACTAGAATAAAAAAAAAATAAATTACATGACTTTTCAAAGGGATAAACACTGACCATAAATTAATTTACATTGGAAATGTGGAGACTATTTCTAGTCACAAGCAGGAAAGTGAGAACAGATTCCCTCTGGGAGCACTGAGGCATGGAAACTGATGATTATGACAGTGATTATACCACTTCTAATATAAAAAAGTGGAAATCATAGGATAAGATGAATAAATGTCCTCTAGTTTCTCTGTTCCTGAATTTCTCGATATTCCTGATACTGTATAGTTTTGCTGTGATTCTACTTTGCACCTGTCTTTTATCACTTACTTATTCAACATGGGACAAACTGAGAAAAAGACCTGTCACTTTAATATACTGCATAACTAGCCTATAAATATATTTATTTGACACAGTAAGGCCAAGAACTTCTCAAGGGTCAGAACAATAGCCATTTATGAAGATAAAGAGCACAGTCAGTGCTGCAGTAGGGAAACAAGGGAGCGGGTAAAGCAATATGAAAAAAAAAGGAGTTTGAAAAAAAATAAGTAGATTGAATACCAACCTTCTTGCTTAGGTTCACAAGCCAGCTACTAATTGCTCATTATGGCAAGTTAGTTCATTATCTAGCATTTCTTGCATGTTCTTCCGAAGCAGCTAGCCCTACTCAATTTCTAGCAAAAGAGTACCAGTTTGAAATGATGCAAAGAAGTGACTTGGTAGAGCACACTTTATGCAGTTTCTCCATCATCTTTGTTTAGAAGAGAGAGGAGTTGAGACTCTTCTGTGGATCAGTTGCATAATTACAGAATAGTAAAGGGCTCTGGTAGTTCTGGCAATTGGTACTGAAGGCAATAGAGAAATAATGACAGACAAATAAAAGTGAAGCCTGATATTCCTGGAGGTTTATTGTGAGGTTATTTTACATAATTTGTACATGCAGAGATGAGAATCTCACTCTCTTGCTGTGATGCAAAAGGCTTAAGCTCCCACAGTGCACAGACGTAATTATTAGTAGCTATGCAAGACATAAAGCAGTGGAGAATGAGAGCATTACACTTCAGGTGAAAAATGCATCTGTCTACAGAGAAAAAAAAATCAGCAATGAGCATTGTTTTTTTTCCCCTTGCATGCTTCTGGAATTGCAACAGTATTCACAAAGTATGAGACAGAGTTAATTACTCACTGAACTAAACTGAACAAAGATAACCTTAACTCAACACCTATGACTAAGAAGTTCATAAATAATGAACAAAGTAATTCAGAATTGTAGGAGTATGGAGAAAAATAGAAATAATTTCAGTGTGAGTCGCTTCTGCAATAGCCAAGACTTCTTTGTATTTTAACATAGACTTCAAAATGTGTCTCTAGTTTTAATGCATTTTTTCAGTCTGAATTCAAGGCACAACCTTTCCCTTGACTTAGCAATGTACTCAAGAAAGATAGCATATAATGCTTAACTGAGGTACTAAGAGCATTTCCTCTAAAAAATAAAGCACAAATCTCTGCATTTAAAGACCAATTTATCAGAAGTAATTCATTTAAATCAGACTGAAAATAACAAAAAAATAACAAACCACTGACAAGGTGGTCTAAGATAATTTTCAGAGGAAATACCATATGTTGAATCATACTGTAAAGAAGTTAGAAGTAAAAAAGACTGTAGTAAGTTATGGGCTTATTATCCACTCAGAAAAAAAATACATGAAGCACAGTCTGGAAATGATAACTAAGTCTAAATGATATCCTTTCTATGTGTGCATTGAAACAATTCATTATCCACATAAAATGGTAGGAGAAAAACCTGTCACTCATGCTATGTATGTGAGAGCTAAATATCTGCTCAGACATAATAGGAGGTATTATGATTAACAAATCACACAGAAACTTAAAGAAGCCCAAATTTAAAACACCTGTGAGAATACTTCAAAGGCCGCTATAATTGTTTCTGACACACCAGAGTACACTGGAAGATATTCAGGTGAGTGCATCTTTTTCTATTGGGATTCCAAAAATGTGAAGTATTTCTATAAGCCATACTTTTATGGAGGAACTGTCATATGCCTCACCCTCCTCACTGTTTATTACAGCTTAGACAGATCTGTGGCTCAAGAAAAGTCTTTCATGTATTGTAGTTTCATTAATGAGACAAGAATTCTTGATGACATTTTTTTCTCCCTCTATAAATAGCTGCATCTCTCTTTTCCAAACTGAAAAAGAAAGAGCCGAGAAAAAGTTAGAATAGCAGTTTTATTCTGTTCTCTTCTTCCCTTTGACTGCTGTGTTGCTCATCCAACCTCAGTCCCACTGATGATGAGCTTTAGTCCCTTCTTTCTTTCCTGAGATGAGTGTGTCACTTCTTTTTGAAATACAAAACAGGAGAGAATCATGTGATGATTGTTATGGACCATAAAACTATACTACAAAGGCTGCTTCCGAGAGCTGCTGAGAGCTGTTGACTTAAATTATTACTTTTACACACCATTGACAATAATATATACATTGAAAGATACTTCAAAGCATTAGGTCAGTCTGAACAGAAAAAACAAAACAAACAAACAAAAACACAAAAAAATCCACCAAAAAAACCCCACACAACAATGAAATGTTCACCTAAAAATGCTATAATAAAATGTCTTGACTCATTTGGAAATGGCATTCTTTGAGGAGTAAACTTTTCTGTACATTTTGGCAAAAAGAAAGATGAAAATTCCTAATAAAATTGATTTTTCCTTTTTGGGAAAAAGCATTTCTGCTGAAAATTTCTAAACCCAGCTCTGATAGCTATTGCAAGGAAAATTAAAGATACAGGCAGTGGTTTTAAGACTGGCAGAAGCAGTTGGCTGGAGCAGGAAGAACTCTAAATGATATCTATGCAAGGAAAATGAAGATAGTGCCAATGACATCCCTGTTTCAGCAAATGAGATTGATTGTGATGATAATATTATATTTTGAGGACACAATGCAAGGCAGCAAGAACATAAAGTAACAAAACTTGACCAAAAGAAGTTAACATACAAATTTTCTACAGACGTAACAGTTTCTATGGGATTCCAGTGGGAGTTAAACACAGTAAAGCAAAGGTTACAATCATAACTCGAACGGCAGCTTCCGCCGATTAAAGAGTAAAGGCTTAAGCCAGTGTTCAATATCATTGACAAGGATATTTCAAAATAAACTGACCCCACTGAAGTTTTTTGTGTATGTTGCTGTGAAGACATTAAGTGGTGAGCACTGCACCAGCAAATGAACCTGCATGAATGCAAGACACCCTCAGCAGTGGACATGCTCTGTGCAACGACATCACCAAATCAAGCACATGTATCAAAAATGGATGGCATCCTAACTTCAGCCTCAGTTGTAGGATGAGCCTTACACAAGGTCCTCAAGACATTGCACAGCCAGAATATTTTCCCACATCTCCATTCTCTTTGCAGCCCGTACTTGGCTCCAGGAGCTTCTTTCCATCCCTGTTCCAGCTGCAGCTCTCAACTCCCTGTTGTAGCACAGAAAATGCAAATTGCTGTTAGTAGTAAGAGAGGACAGACCTCAGGACTGAGATTGGCTTGAGCTGGGTTTTGCTTGTTTGAGCTGTGATAGCAATTGTCTAGCAGCTAGGCAACTGTTTTAGGTAAATTGGTTTTAGCTTTCATTTAATTTTGTGCAGTGGTGTGGTTAACACATTGTTGATAGCAATAGACAGAAGCTATGGTCTGTAGCATAAACTGAAGAATAATATATGCTGTGGAAGAGCATGAATACAGGCAGATATCAGAAGTCACCTGCAGTGAACACAAATCACAGTGGCTAGTGACGGGTAATATCAAGAGTGGAGCCCTATGCATCAGGGACCACAAGACAACAACAACAAAAAAAAGGGTAACTGGCAAGCAATGAAAAGAAAGAGCACACATGCACATTATGTCAGGCAACCAGAGAAAATTAATCCCAAAGAGACTGCAGGACCTAGGAAGAAATGATTACGGCACCTAGCATCAAATCATTCAGTGGCTGGTCTTGATGGTCTTAAAGGTCTTTTCCAACTGAACCCATTCTGTGGTTCTAAACCCCTTCTGGCAAAGTACCCAGGGCACCAATGACTCTGGATATCCTCACTCCTTTCTTCTGGAAGGCCATTAAATGAAGCTGTGACCTTATGACTCTGGGAACCTCTGTATGAGTGACCATAACACCAGAGAAACAACCTCTTGGATAAAAGGAAATTTGGCCTTTGCAGGTTCTGGTTTTTTAAATGAACTTTTTAACTGTGTTGTTAATTAGGTGCTTTTTTTTCCTGTGTTCATTAGGACTATGAGTATTATTGTTATTGTGTCTGTACTGACAATAACTGTTTGTAGTATTTTGATTAGACTGACAAGACTTTAATGAGTCTAACAGTAAATTCTTGTGTCTATGTGTCAGGTGTGCTCCCTTTCTGCCCCTAGTAGGATTTTGAGAGTAATACAAGTAAGTGAATAGATCAGATTTGTGATACAATGAAATTAACTCCCACTGTGGAATTAATCTTTTCTAATGGCAGTGTAGGTGTCTGCAACGAAACTGGTCTCCTCAGAGTAATGGAACTCTAAGCATGATGCATCCAGAAAACACAGGCATTGAATTTAGGATAAGATGAATTGCATTAGAGACATCCCTGACTAAATATACTAGATTTGCATTGAGTACTAAGGATTAAGACTTGCTGTACTGGAGATGTTCACTTTTAGTCACAAGAATAGGATCCATAAAGACCTTACTGAACCATGTCCAAAAACAGGCATACTTGCATGGGATGCTTCATCTGGCTGATGATGGAGGAAAATCAGACAAGCAGCAAAAGTTGCTTAGAGGAGATAAAGCAGCCAGTAGAGTAGTGGAGCATGTATGAGGACTACTGCTGTTGGGGATGGTCTTGGATGCCCCTGGAGGTGCTGTTAACCCCTACATTAGTTACTCCTGAATGAAGAAATGACATTTTCTGTAGGCAGGGTCGCATGTCTCTATGGCAAATGAGAAGCTCAATCATTCCTTTCTTCTGAACAAAAAAAAATTCGTAAGAGTGAAGGCTTGAAATTATTTGTAGATACAAATTCTAAGAGGGAAAAAAATGTACATCATGTTTGAACACTAATGTTTTAGTCAGCCCTCTCAAAGATTAAGAGAGCTTCTTCAGAACTGGTTTATGAAAACAGAACATTTTGTTCATACACATCAGTAGAAATGCATGTGAAATTGCAAACCACTCAACTCTTCTTTCATTAAACTTCAAGACACTACCCGCAAGATGACAGCGAACACTGCTATGATTAAAGGCCTGACTTATGCCTGTGTGTGGATTGCTGATACAGTATCTAATAAGTTGGTGTCCCTCCCAGTAGGGGAAGCAGCCATGATCCTAGCCGAATCCTCACAGAAAATGACAAATTAAAGAAAGGGCAGAACATCTTTCTGAGATGGATGAAGGGCATAGGGTTTTTTTTCAAATTCACATGCTCAGTATATGATACTGAATGTTCTTGATTCCTGTCTGCAGCAAAAAGAGTCATGCAGTCACATTTTATAAGACTTGGGTACCTTTCTCAGAATTGTATCCATTTTCTCCTTTGGAGAATGCAGTCCCTGTATAGGAATTTTATCAAATAGGAAACAGGCTTTGAAACAACACATAAGATGCACTGGAGCCTATCATTCTGGTTTGTAGCAGTATATTTCCTGTCCCTTGGTCCATACCAAGCCAAATGTTTCCATTTCACAAAAGTGGAATACTAATGCTCGTTGGCATTGTCCTGCCATTCCCTCTCCTCTCACTAGTCTTCCATAGGGGAACTGGTAATGCTCATTTGTGGAACTTTTAAAAAGCAACAAGCTCTTTAGCTTGTCCTATCATCTAAGTTGTTCAGATTTTATTTTTTTCTTTTTTGGGAGGCATGGAGCGGGGAACAGGTGGAGGCAAGCTGTTAGGCCTTCCTGTATTGTTTTATATTTAATTCAGTCTTTTTCTTCCCCCCTCCCCCCCACCAGGTACATTTTTGACTGCAAAAAAAATCATAAGTGCTTTTCATAACTTTGCTAACCTACATTAGTTTCTTTTGTCATTTTTGACACCTAAATTCTACTCTAAAGGACACAGAGGATATCGTGCTGTCTATCTCTGCTTTGAATACCTCTCATTCCTTCACTGAACATTTCTTCAACAGTCCTTGATGCTGACCAGTTTTCAGCAGTTCTTTTGGCTTTCTTTCAAAGACTTTGGTGTTCAGGTCCCAGCTCGTCTGTGCTGTCACTTTCTGAACACATCTTCCTGGGTATTTTATTAAATTAGCAAAGTACTGTGCTAGACTAGCTTTTATTCACTTACCAAGATGTATGAACATCATTTACTATGTTTGTGTGTAAGCAGAGATAAATTGAAGGTAGACACAGTAACACAGCCAAAGAAAACACAGGAAGAAATTCAATAGAATAAAACACTGTATTGTTAAAGAGATTAGATGGGTTTTGAAACAACAGTTTTTAACCATTTCCATACCTAGGTCTGATTATCAAAACTGTATTTATCAAAGAAGTTGACTGAATGGTCAAGAAAGGCTTTTCTATCAGAAAATTAGTCACAAAAGTACAAACTGCAAGAAATCAAAGCTATGCCAGTCAACTTTTTAATCATAAACTGATTTTTTAACAAATCAAATACAAGAAAATTTTCATCCCCCCTCCTTTCCCCAAAGTCATTATCTGCAAATTTCCTATCATTACCTATGAAATTTCTGTTTCAGAAGTGTTGGAATTGTTTCAGAGGTTTACTATCTTCAGTAGAAACTAAACAAATGGAAAACAATTACAACTTCTATGGTGTTCTCCCATTTTTTCCATGAGGATCATTTCAAGCCCAACAAACTCTGACAACATTCTTCGGGATGAATCTCTAGTTTCAAAGAAAAGCTTTTCATGCCTAATAAAGGAACAAGTTTATTGAAGGGAAATTAATTTGGAAAGCTTAACCATTCGTTCTTCTGTACATGTATATACATGCATAGTGATATCTAAGTGGGCATTTATTGGAATACCAGTCTCTATATTTATCTCTTTTGTTTATCCATGTTTTATGAAGATTAGCCAGTTGTTTTGTGGGAAGGAATTTCAAGGCAAATACCTAAATCCTCAAGTTAGGCAAATACCTAAATTCTCTTGGTCGATAGTTTCATTATTCCTGTGCCACAAGATTGTCTTAGTGGTTACACTCTCAAATGTCTAGCCAGCTGACTAAAGGCTTCCAGTAGCCATACTCCTTCAGCAGAAACCCAGCATCAACACAGAGGACCCATCACATCGTGATGCAATCCTCAAAGCCACAAACTTTTTCTCTGCTTTGAACTTAAGAAGATTGCCTAGTAGCAAGACTGTAACAGCAGTGAATCAGCAGGAGAGTGTCAGTTTTGTTAAATTACTGTTATAGAGTAAAGCCTAAGATTGTTGTTACCATCCAATGTTTTTAAGGTAAGTGATGGTTCTGTTCAGATTTTTTTGCTGAAAGACTATCTCAAGGGAGAAAGCTTTCCTTTTAAACCAAAAAGGCTTAAGACATAAAACCTCCATTAAAATATTCCAGCTTTGATGCTATTTTTCTTTTTCTTCTTTGTCTCTCTTTTGATTAAAAGTTTCAGTGTTTTCAAGAACCAATAAAGTTTCCAGTTTTCACAGAAAATAAGTTTTTAGAAAGTGAAATGAGAGAGAAAAGGATATTATTTCTAAGAAAAAGTGTTTCTCTAGCAGAATCTTAAAGAAGACAGTTCATTTTGCAGAAGAGCACACACAATGCCTATACTTAACAGAGTGGAGTCTCATTTTCCTTTGGAGACTTGCATTATGTCAAATTTCCAGGCTGTACTCAGTGGTGGCCTCAAACAGCAGCCAGATGCCTCTGCACTCAAAGGAAGGAAATGGAAGGTCATTTTCACTATTCTTTTTTCCACCTTTAAGATTTTTCTGTGATGGAAACAGTCCATTTTAGCTAACCCATTGCAAATCATCACTTAAGAATAAAAGTTTAATTAAAGCTCTTACAAGGACTATCTGTGTTAACATATTATACCTCTAAATACAGAGCCAAAACACTGAAATTTTATTGCTTGGTTCTTTACAGAGGTCACTTTCACCACAGAAGGTAAAGTAACTAGCAACGCAGCAATGAGCTGCTAAGTGCTTCCTTCAAAATGGATCTTGAAAGTACTCAGCCTCTGCCAGATGTGAGCTTTTCCCAATAACACACACTCTACATATGCAGCCTATATATTGCAATGATTGGTTTGATATGGACTGCAGCTAGGGAAATGTATGGATACTTTAACTTGCAAATTCAAGGGTTAATTAGGACTGATTTAAGACACAGAGCTGTAGGCCCCTGGTGTGAAAGTGATTCCATAACTGGTCCAACATTTGTCATACCAGTCCAAATCTCCACATGTCAAGTAGTGACTTTGCTCACAGATAACCAGTCCCAGGAGCCAGGCATGCAGAGGTGCTCAGAGCAGCCTGGACCTTACCCTGCTGTATCTTCAAGCTGCCCTTGTGCCTGATCCAGAACTTGTGGACCCCTAGTAGGGATTATCTGTCTTTCCAGTTCATTACTTCTTCAGAGGTCCTTATTGCTCTAACCGTATGTATTAGCTGCTGATATTGGCAGAGGCAGCCAAACAAATGCTTCTCAGGCTGTGGCTTATTTACAACCAGATCTGCTCAAATACTCACTCTCCATCCCTTGCAGCTTCATGCTGGTACAAACCCCAAAGTCAGATGCAGCAGAAGGCTGCAGAAGTCTGGCTCTAGTGATCAGTGAGCGAAGAATGGGCTCTGTGTCTCCAGCAGAGCATTTCTGTGATGTAAGGATAATTTTCTCAGTGAGAGTAAACTCTCAAATGCTGCTTTATATCACAGACAGCAGAGATAATCTAATTTCTGCTTGCTGGACAAGAAAAAATTTAATGATAAGGATAGAGAATAAAAATTTTCTAACAAATAATCATTGTAATAAAATTTGGAATTCACAGACCTTTCCATGAAGAGCAAGAGACTGTCAGCATCTTTTTGTGCAATCATGAGCTTGACTCCACAAGTCAGAGAAAACTATTAACTCTTTTAGTTTTAAATTAATTTTGATTTTATTTACTGCTATTCAGTTGCAGTTATTTAATAACCATAGCTGTATTTGAGGACAAAAGAAAACTGTCCTTAAGGGCCAGTTTAATAAAGTCAGTGATTAAAGCGACAAAGATCAATGGAGTTGTGACAGAGACCTTTAAAAGAGTCATCATAATTCACTTCAGTGCCTCTAGGAGAACTGTAATTTTTAATCTTACAAATGTAACTTCTTACCCTAAAGCCTGAGACACCCATCTAACATGTCAAAAAGGATTTCTCATCTTTCTCAGGATCCTAAGTTCAGTGCCTCCACTCACTCATTATGGAATGAGCAATTGCGGTCCCACAAGCGTGCTTTCATACACGTTCATGGTCCAGCTGTCACTCCTGTGCTCCACTACTGCCTCATCACTCCTGCACATAATTACTTTGGTATTCTGCTAGATTCAAAACTTGTAGCTGTTCACTTTGCTTTGTATTTATTAATCGTCTCTCTCTTCTGGTGAAGATTCCGTAGGCTGTTTTCTGGTATTTCAGAACAAAATATTTGGAAAAGAAGCACTGTATGTACATTGCAGACAGAAAAACCACCTTGTTAAAATTTAAAAAAAAAAGAATCATCTTTTGAATTAATATTAAAGTACCAGACAATAGCAGTGCCAGATGAAAACATCATTTTGTCCCATAGGGCTCATTACTTGAAGGTACAACTGAAAGAGAGATATTACATGTAGAGTCTTTTTTTCCTGCAACTAGCCTCCGCACTTTCCCCAGCCCAGGTTCTGGAAACTGACACAGAAGTGAGAGTTACTTCCACCCAGTGGCACTTCATATGGTGGATCAGCAATGCCAGTCAGATTCACTTGATATGTATCTATATGACATTTAACTTTCATTTTGAAGAGAACATGTTAACTAAGGAGGAAGAAGAGTGTGGCAAAGGGTGATGCTTATTTGTTTCTCTGCAACCTACCTGCTCACTCTTTGAACATGGAAATCTCACCCTTCAAAGCCAACCCAGTGTTGTCCCACACTGACAAATCCTTTATGCAAACCAAGGCCAAAATGGGCACAGGGCATCTTGCTATGAGCTTGTAGTGTTCTGCCAGTTTGTCTACATCCAGGCAAGAGTGATGCTGGCTTTCTGTGCCTAAGTGTACTGATAGATAAGTAATTAATCACCTCAATGGGAATTCATCACTGAAGTAGTTGGGCCTGGGTTTCATGCCACCTGTCCTCTAGGAGCATGGGCAAAGAGCATCTTATTACAGCGCCAACACTGTAGAGATTTCACAGGTACTCAGAGCCAAGTAACAGCATCACCAAAACACTTGATTTCTGCTACTTGGGCCAGAAGGAGAAGAAAGTCCAGAGAATACAAGGGCAAAGGTGGATGTAGATTACCTGTGTCAGTCTTCACACTTTCTTGAGAAGGCTTGCCTTTTTCAATTAAAAACATTGGTCCTTATTACCTGCCAGTTATTCATACCTCCAGATTCAACAGCCTTGTTAGCCACATGCAAAAGCTGCATATATACTTTGGGAATATTTCTTTTTTCTGTGTAGGTGGAGGTCGGGGGCAAATAGAATCAGCTAAAGTTTACAGTGTATGAAATAAGTGATTTCCTTTGTTTAATCAAAAAACTGACAGCAAATCTAGACAAGAAACAGCATATTCTTCAACCTGATGATGTCTGGGGAGAAACAGGAAAAACTCCTACTTGCACAAATTCTTTCTCATCTGTTTTCTTATCTCACTTCTTTCAAAATATACTGATTACAGTCACAGAAACAATTCGAGACTGCACTGCTGACAGGCAAAGGTTCACCAGAGTTGCTGGTTTGTCCCCCCAGTCCTGAGGGCTGTTGCTGAGTATCATCTTCACTGCTGGCCTGAGCAAAGCAGTGCTCTGTAGCTCATGCAGTCCTGCTCTTCCAGAGCACTGGCAGGACACAGTCATGGGTGGAAGTCACCGCTTCAAAACTTTGATTTTTCTACCTTTCTTGCTCAAAGTAAGGTGAAGTAGGAGTTGATGCAGTTCTTCAGAGAAGAGTACATTTTTCATGAATAATGAACTTTCCCAAAAGACTTATAAGTTCTGCTCAAATATAGAGTAGCTTTATACCAAAGACAGGGGATACAGAACATGGAAATATTCAAGTGTTTGAGCTTCCATTGCTGTTGCTTTGAAAATTCCAGCATTTAAAATCATTAAGTAACACAAACATGCATTAAAACTGTTTGAGGTAGAATGGACCCCAAATGACACTTATTTCCATTTTGCTCCAACTCCATTTCAATGCTTCTGTGTTTATATTCTTAAACTTAAAAAAGAAGAGACATGTTTGTTTCTAATGCTGTGGATAGCAGCTTGTAAGGGATTCAAACAAGCAGCTCACTAACCATTTGATCAGTAGTTCTTTCAGACATCTTATCGCACAGTAATCTATGTGAAATACAAAGGAAGTGTGAAAACATTTGTTAGTTGTGAACCAAATGAAATAATACTTCAAGGCTGCAGCAGTATTCTGGACATGTGCTTTTAAAAAGATGCTGTCCTGGTTTTGCTGGGATAGAATCATAGTATCAATTTTCTATTCAGGAAAGCTGCATTTCTGAGAGGATTGCAGTGTTCAATTTAGTAAAAACAAGTTGGTAAGATAATACTTATTTTTTTCATTTTAGCTGAGTCAGAGTTGTTTTTCTTCATAGTACCTAGAGAGACTTTGTTTTGGATCTTCTGAGAATAGTGTGATAACATACCAATGTGTCAGTTGTTACCAAGCAATGTTTATATTAAGTCAAGATCTGACTATTTTTCAATTCCTCCAGCTTCTTTACAAGAAGTTAGGAGGGGACGTAGCCAGGAACGATGCCAAAGCGCGATCCAAGTTGACCAACAAAGTATTTCATACCATAAACATCACACTCACTATAAATTGTGGATTTGCCAAGGATGCCCTCTTTTTCCTCAATGGCTTCCATCTCCAGAAGGTCTAGCCCGTCATTTGGTTCCTGAGGCTTACCCTTCACTGTCATTTACCATCTCTGCTATGGGCACTGAGTATAATTCTGATTGCTGTATTATAATTTTCCTGTTTTTACTACAATTCATTAGTGTTATTCTTATTCTATTATTTTAGTCTGGTTTATCTTAATATTAAACTGTTTTTATCTCATTCCATGAGTCCTCTGACCTTTTTCCTCCGATTCTCTTCCCCCACCTCACCAGGGAAGGGGGGAGTGAGTGAGCGACTACGTGGTGTTTAGCTGTTTGTTGGGTTAAACCACAACTGTTGCCAAACAGAAATGGCAATATGATAGAGTGAGTCAACTAGATGAGATAACATGTGGTATTCCTGAGTCCCACAGAAAAAGTGTGATTCTTTGAGACTTTGGTCACCTCTTCCAAAGGGTGGCACATTCGCTTGACCTGAGCTCCCATGTAGCTCAAGGACTGCAAACAGCCAGCCCATCACTGCATCAGATCATCAGTGTGTACACTCTTGCTCTCTGTCAGTTTGGACTTGACTACATGGCAGCTCTCCCTGCAGCATTGGCTTTTCCAGGGGCTGTTTATCCTCCTGCTGTTGAGTGTCTCATCCAAAGCATTCCACTGCCTCTGCCCCTAAGTCCTCCAAGATGGGGACCTCTCCTATTTCTGGTAGTAGTATGAGAACAAGAAACCTTTATGAGTATTGTATCAATGACTTATCAATATATGCATTCTTCTGAAAAGAACATTTGTACCACTCACTGTGGAGTTTAAAAGGATGCCTACACCTGCTTAGGGATAACTTATGTGCAATAAACAGGACATTTATATGGCATTTAAATACTAACATAAACACTGCAGTGATATGTCAATAAAAACTCATTTTTGTAACTATTCTAGAGTGCTGGAAGCAGCTGATAGCTTGGAGATGGCAGCTGTAAAAAGGGCAGGAGCTGATGGTGCATGGTTGATTAGGGCGGTATGTAAGGTGATGAGTGAAAGAGCATAAGAGTTTACAGGAGATGAGGTATTAACCTTTAAGTAGGACTCAAACTAGTGAGGCTGTCCAGAGTTATACCTAAAACAAAAAAATGAAAAAAAAACCAAACAAAAATTAAAAAGGGGTATCTGGAGTCCAGGAGAAGGTTTTATAAGGAATGAAGGATGAGGAAAAAGAATGAGGAAGAAAACAGTGGAATAAACAAATGTCAAAATAGTAGGTTTATTCATATAAAAAAAAGACTAACAAAAATAGTTTTCTTACGTTAAGAGCAATTATATTTATAGATACAATGATTGCTTACAAGCTAGTAACAATATTTAAATACATTTCTCTCTGCCTATAAGACTCAAAGATTCTTTGTGCAAGACAGATTTTTGATCACTATAATATACAGTATTTTTTAATCCTAGGGATGTCTTGTACAAATGTGTTTATTAGAGCTTCATCATGCAAAATGCTACAAGTCCTAAATTGGTGGAATGAGTATTTGCTCTTCCTAGGACCTCACTGAAGCTAGTAGGACTTATGCATGACTAAGTACACCACACTTCTGTGATTTGCTCTATGATAAACTAAAAACACCAGCCACGGCTAATCCTGGGCTTTTACATGATTTCCCAGGGCAAAAACTGGATTGCTTTCTTATATCTAATCCTATGATTCATAAGAGTATTCTGAGAGCAAACTCCTTTTTATACAGTCATATAAAATGATAAACACAAAAAAGCCTTGTTTGGGGCTTTTGTACTGACATTTTTACCAATCTTTTCAATTGCAATGGAGCTGAAGCTTGAAATTCAGAAGTTTTCAGCTCTGTTACGAAGTTGATACTAAATGATAGTATTAAAATATTTATGTTCTTAAAAAAAAAAGAAAATAAATTAAAAAGACACAAAACCAAAACAAAAGTGTGTTGCTTTTCTATGAGATTGCTGTTAGATGTACATTTCAGTCATATTTGGAAGAAGACAGGTGCCATTCATTTTATATATTTTTTTCACTTAGAATCAAGGAAATTTTACTCCTAACCCTTTAATCTATGTTGAAAAAGAGAGCAATCTCTGATAAACGCTTATACCATAACTGAGGGGCTGATCTGGTAAAAGCTACCAGTATGTACCTCACCAAACCTGGTAGCTGGTCTCTGCTCCTACTCCAGTGAGGCCCTGGCACATCTGAGATGAGGTGAGGGGAAGGAGGAAACCAACATCAGCTACAAAGGAGAAAAAAAAAAAAAATTACAAAAATGCGACACAAAACGTGAGATTAGTAAGGCAACCTTTTATATGTTTTCTTTAGAATGTCACTGGTAGTTTTTAGAAGTCTGAATAGCATCTTAAAAAAAAGGTAAAGTTTATGAGTATTTCAGGATTGGGAAAGATATTTCTTGTGTTAATTGTCATGTGTTAACAGATAGGAGGTTCAGCTCCATGACAGCTTATCAGCAGGTTGAGCTAAAGACTGAGAGAGCAAAGGCATCAGTTTGCCCTGTTAACCAAGTTTAAGATGTCATTTATGTTTTTGAAACTAGAGGAGATTTAGAGCCACTAGATTTTATCATATTACTAAATATAAGGGGATTTTCTCATATAGACTTCATTTTTTAAAATATCTTAAAAATTTTCCAAGCTCTATCCCCCATAAAGGGTAAAAATGGCTTCCTTGTATCAAAGTGCCATGACCCTAAACTGCGTATCACTATATAGGGTAGCCTCACTAGTGCTCTATATTTTAGTGGTAATATATTTAATGTATCCCTTGCTGTCAAGAATATGTAAATCCAAGTTGAGGGTTATAGTTTTAAATTACAATACAGAGTCTCTATTAAAAAGGTATTTTTCCAGTGATGTCCCATGCACATCTTTAGGAGGTTCTTTCTTTCCTGCCCATCTTCCATCAAGGATGCTAAAATAGATATGTCTATTCTACAAATTCTTCAAGAAAAGGTAAAAATATCAGTAGACAAGAACAGCTATTTTTCTCTTACTCCAACCAATGCAGAGAACTGTATAACCCAGTGTTAACATTCACAGAAAAGGAAGGTGCCACCAAAAATAAATAAATTTCCTTAAATGCTTATATATTGGAAATTAATTAGGTAAATTGCTAACATATTCTATTAGATGACTTCTTGCAAGAAAAATGTTTACATCTTAGATATTTTGCCTCACAGGTATGTAACTTGTTACAGATTAG